>NW_027485901.1:0-29231 GCF_050908995.1 Andrena cerasifolii
CTAGAGAAACAATAGGTAAATAAATAGAGAAAAATAGATAAATAAATAGAGAAAATATAGGTGTATAAATTTGAGAAAGAAAGAGGTAAATAAATAGAAAAAAGTAAATGAATAGAGAAAAAATTGGAAAATAAATAGAGAAAAAATAGGTAAATAAATAGAGAAAAAATAGGTAAATAAATAGAGAAAAATAGGTAAATTATCTAGAGAAAAATAGGTAAATAAATAGAGAAAACAAAAGAGGTAAATAAATAGAGAAAAAGAGGTAAATAAGTAGAGAAAAATAGGTAAATAAATAGATAAAAAATAGGTAAATAAACTAGAGAAAAAAGAGTATAAATACAGAAAAATAGCTAAATAAACCAAAGGAAAAAAGGTAAATAAATTAGAGGAAAAAATAGGTAAATAAACAGAGAAAAAATAGGAAAATAAATGAGAGAAAATATTGGTAAATAACTAGAGAAACAATAGGTAAATAAATAGAGAAAAATAGGTAAACAAACCAGAGGAAAAAAGATAAATAAAAAAATTGGTATATAAATTAGAGGAAAAAATAGGTAAATAAACAGAGAAAAATAGTTAATGAAGTAGAGAAAACAAAGTAGGTAAATAAATACAGAAAAAAGAGGTAAATAAACAAGAGAAAAATAGGTCTATAAATAGAGAAAAATAGCTAATTAAAAAAAATAGGTAAATAAATAGATGGAAAAAAGGTAAATAAATAGAGAAAACAAAGGAGGTAAATAAATAGAGAAAAATAGGTAAATAAATAGAGAAAAAAGAGGTAAATAAGTAGAGAAAAATAGGTAAATAAATAGATAAAAAATAGGTAAATAAACTAGAGAAAAAGTGTATAAATACAGAAAAATAGCTAAATAAACCAAAGGAAAAAAGGTAAATAAACAAATAGGTAAATAAATTAGAGGAAAAAATAGGTAAATAAACAGAGAAAGAATAGGAAAATAAATGAGAGAAAATATAGGTAAATAACTAGAGAAACAATAGGTAAATAAATAGAGAAAAATAGGTAAATAAATAGAGAAAATATAGGTGTATAAATTAGAGAAAGAAAGAGGTAAATAAATAGAGAAAATATAGGTGTATAAATTAGAGGAAGAAAGAGGTAAATAAATAGAAAAAATTTAATGAATAGAGAAAAAATTGGAAAATAAATAGAGAAAAAATATGTAAATAAATAGAGAAAAATAGGTAAATTATCTAGAGAAAAATAGGTAAATAAATAGAGAAAACAAAAGAGGTAAATAAATAGAGAAAAAATACGTAAATAAATACAGAAAAATAGGTAAATTAGGTAGAGAAAAAATAGGTGTATAAATAGAGAAAAATAGGTAATGAAGTACAGAAAACAAAGTAGGTAAATAACTAGAGAAAAAATAGGTAAATAAATAGAGAAAACAAAAGAGGTAAATAAATAGAGAAAAAATAGGTAAATAAATACAGAAAAATAGGTAAATTAGGTAGAGAAAAAATAGGTGTATAAATTAGAGAAAAAAATAGATAAATAAATTAGAGGAAAAAATAGGTAAATAAACAGAGAAAAAATTTGTAAATAAATTACAGAAAAAAATAGATAAAGAAATTGTGAAAAATAGGTAATGCAGTAGAGAATTCAAAGGAGGTAAATAAATACAGAAAATAGGTAAATAAATAGAGAAAAATAGGTAAATAATTTAGAGAAAAAATAGGCAAATAAATAGAGAAAAATAGGTAATGAAGTAGAGAAAACAAAGTAGGTAAATAAATACAGAAAAAGAGGTAAATAACTAGAGAAAAATAGGTAAATAAATAGAGAAAACATAAGAGGAAATAAATAGAGAAAAAATAGAGAAATAAATAGGGAAAAATAGGTAAATTGGGTAGAGAAAAAATAGGTGTATAAATAGAGAAAAATAGGTAAATAAACCAAAGGAAAAAAGGTAAATAAAAAAATAGGTATATAAATTAGAGGAAAAAATAGGTAAATAAACAGAGAAAAATAGGTAATGAAGTAGAGAAAACAAAGTAGGTAAATAAATACAGAAAAAAGAGGTAAATAACTAGAGAAAAAATAGTTAAGTAAATAGAGAAAACAAAAGAGGTAAATAAATAGAGAAAAATAGGAAAATAAATAGAGAAAAAATAGGTAAATTATCTAGAGAAAAATAGGTGTATAAATATAGATAAGTAGCTAAATAAATCAAAGAAAAAAAGGTAAATAAAAAAATAGGTAAATAAATTAAAGGAAAAAATAGGTAAATAAACAGAGAAAAAATAGGAAAATAAATGAGAGAAAATATAGGTAAATGACTAGAGAAACAATAGGTAAATAAATAGAGAAAAATAGATAAATAAATAGAGAAAATATAGGTGTATAAATTTGAGAAAGATAGAGGTAAATAAATAGAAAAAAGTAAATGAATAGAGAAAAAATTGGAAAATAAATAGAGAAAAAATAGGTAAATAAATAGAGAAAAAATAGGTAAATAAATAGAGAAAAAATAGGTAAATTATCTAGAGAAAAATAGGTAAATAAATAGAGAAACAAAAGAGGTAAATAAATAGAGAAAAAAGAGGTAAATAAGTAGAGAAAAATAGGTAAATAAATAGATAAAAAATAGGTAAATAAACTAGAGAAAAAAGTGTATAAATACAGAAAAATAGCTAAATAAACCAAAGGAAAAAAGGTAAATAAATTAGAGGAAAAAATAGGTAAATAAACAGAGAAAAATAGGAAAATAAATGAGAGAAAATATTGGTAAATAACTAGAGAAACAATAGGTAAATAAATAGAGAAAAATAGGTAAACAAACCAAAGGAAAAAAGATAAATAAAAAAATTGGTATATAAATTAGAGGAAAAAATAGGTAAATAAATAGAGAAAACAAAAGAGGTAAATAAATAGAGAAAAAATACGTAAATAAATACAGAAAAATAGGTAAATTAGGTAGAGAAAAAATAGGTGTATAAATAGAGAAAAATAGGTAATGAAGTACAGAAAACAAAGTAGGTAAATAACTAGAGAAAAAATAGGTAAATAAATAGAGAAAACAAAAGAGGTAAACAAATAGAGAAAAATAGGGAAATAAATAGAGAAAAGTAGGTTAAATCATCTAGAGAAAAAATAGGTGTATAAATATAGATAAATAGCTAAATAAATCAAAGAAAAAAAGGTAAATAAAACAATAGGTAAATAAATTAAAGGAAAAAATAGGTAAATATCTAGAGAAAAATAGGTGTATAAATAGAGAAAAATAGGTAATGAAGTACAGAAAACAAAGTAGGTAAATAAATACAGAAAATAGGTAAATAAATAGAGAAAAATAGGTAAATAATTTAGAGAAAAAATACGTAAATAAATAGAGAAAACAAAAGAGGTAAATAAATAGAGAAAAAAGAGGGAAATAAATAGAGAAATATAGGTAAATTGGGTAGAGAAAAAATAGGTGTATAAATAGAGAAAAATAGGTAAATAAACCAAAGGAAAAAAGGTAAATAAAAAATAGGTAAATAAATTAGAGGAAAAAATAGGTAAATAAACAGAGAAAAATAGGTAATGAAGTAGAGAAAGCAAAGTAGGTAAATAAATACAGAAAAAAGAGGTAAATAAACTAGAGAAAAAATAGGTATATAAATAGAGAAAAATAGCTAATTAAAAAAAAATAGGTAAATAAATAGAGGGGAAAAAAGGTAAATAAATAGAGAAAACAAAAGAGGTAAATAATTAGAGAAAACAAAAGAGGTAAATAAATACAGAAAAATAGGTAAATTAGCTAGAGAAAAAGAGGTGTATAAATAGAGAAAAATAGGTAAATAAACCAAAGAAAAAAGGTAAATAAATTCGAGGAAAAAATAGGTAAATAAACAGAGAAAAATACGTAAATAAATAGAGAAAAAATAGATAAATTATCTAGAGAAAAATAGGTAAATAAATAGGGAAAACAAAAGAGGTAAATAAATAGAGAAAAAAATAGGTAAATAAATACAGAAAAATAGGTAAATTAGGTAGAGAAAAAATAGGTGTATAAATTAGAGAAAAAAATAGATAAATAAATTAGAGGAAAAAATAGGTAAATAAAACAGAGAAAAAATTTGTAAATAAATTACAGAAAAAAATAGATAAAGAAATTGTGAAAAATATGTAATGCAGTAGAGAATACAAAGGAGGTAAATAAATACAGAAAAAAGAGGTAAATAACTAGAGAAAAAATAGGTAAATGAATAGAGAAAAAATAGGTAAATTATCTAGAGAAAAAATAGGTAAATAAATAGAGAAAACAAAAGAGGTATATAAATAGAGGGGGAAAAAGGTAAATAAATAGAGAAAACAAAGGAGGTAAATAAATAGAGAAAAATAGGTAAATAAATAGAGAAAAAAGTGGTAAATAAGTAGAGAAAAATAGGTAAATAAATAGATAAAAAATAGGTAAATAAACTAGAGAAAGAAAGTGTATAAATACAGAAAAATAGCTAAATAAACCAAAGGAAAAAGGTAAATAAACAAATAGGTAAATAAATTAGAGGAAAAAATAGGTAACTAAACAGAGAAAAAATAGGAAAATAAATGAGAGAAAATATAGGTAAATAACTAGAGAAACAATAGGTAAGTAAATAGAAAAAAATAGGCAAATAAATAGAGAAAATATAGGTGTATAAATTAGAGAAAGAAAGAGGTAAATAAATAGAGAAAATATAGGTGTATAAATTAGAGAAAGAAAGAGGTAAATAAATAGAAAAAATTTAATGAATGGAGAAAAAATTGGAAAATAAATAGAGAAAAAATATGTAAATAAATAGAGAAAAATAGGTAAATTATCTAGAGAAAAATAGGTAAATAAATAGAGAAAACAAAAGAGGTAAATAAATAGAGAAAAAATAGGTAAATAAATACAGAAAAATAGGTAAATTAGGTAGAGAAAAAATAGGTGTATAAATAGAGAAAAATAGGTAATGAAGTACAGAAAACAAAGTAGGTAAATAACTAGAGAAAAAATAGGTAAATAAATAGAGAAAACAAAAGAGGAAATAAATAGAGAAAAAATAGAGAAATAAATAGGGAAAAATAGGTAAATTGGGTAGAGAAAAAATAGGTGTATAAATAGAGAAAAATAGGTAAATAAACCAAAGGAAAAAAGGTAAATAAAAAATAGGTAAATAAATTAGAGAAAAAAATAGGCAAATAAATAGAGAAAAATAGGTAATGAAGTAGAGAAAACAAAGTAGGTACATAAATACAGAAAAAACAGGTAAATAAACTAGAGAAAAAATAGGTAAATAAATAGAGAAAACAAAAGAGGTAAATAAATAGAGAAAAAAGAGGGAAATAAATAGAGAAATATAGGTAAATTGGGTAGAGAAAAAAAAGGTGTATAAATAGAGAAAAATAGGTAAATAAACCAAAGGAAAAAAGGTAAATAAAAAATAGGTAAATAAATTAGAGGAAAAAATAGGTAAATAAACAGAGAAAAATAGGTAATGAAGTAGAGAAAACAAAGTAGGTAAATAAATACAGAAAAATAGGTAAATTAGCTAGAGAAAAAGAGGTGTATAAATAGAGAAAAATAGGTAAATAAACCAAAGAAAAAAAGGTAAATAAAAAATAGGTAAATAGAGGAAAAAATAGGTAAATAAACAGAGAAAAATACGTAAATAAATAGAGAAAAAATAGGTAAATTATCTAGAGAAAAATAGGTAAATAAATAGGGAAAACAAAAGAGGTAAATAAATAGAGAAAAAAATAGGTAAATAAATACAGAAAAATAGGTAAATTAGGTAGAGAAAAAATAGGTGTATAAATTAGAGAAAAAAATAGATAAATAAATTAGAGGAAAAAATAGGTAAATAAACAGAGAAAAAATTTGTAAATAAATTACAGAAAAAAATAGATAAAGAAATTGTGAAAAATAGGTAATGCAGTAGAGAATACAAAGGAGGTAAATAAATACAGAAAATAGGTAAATAAATAGAGAAAAATAGGTAAATAATTTAGAGAAAAAATAGGCAAATATATAGAGAAAAATAGGTAATGAAGTAGAGAAAACAAAGTAGGTAAATAAATACAGAAAAAGAGGTAAATAACTAGAGAAAAATAGGTAAATAAATAGGGAAAACAAAAGAGGTAAATAAATAGAGAAAAAAATAGGTAAATAAATACAGAAAAATAGGTAAATTAGGTAGAGAAAAAATAGGTGTATAAATTAGAGAAAAAAATAGATAAATAAATTAGAGGAAAAAATAGGTAAATAAACAGAGAAAAAATTTGTAAATAAATTACAGAAAAAAATAGATAAAGAAATTGTGAAAAATAGGTAATGCAGTAGAGAATACAAAGGAGGTAAATAAATACAGAAAATATAGGTAAATAATTTAGAGAAAAAATAGGCAAATAAATAGAGAAAAATAGGTAATGAAGTAGAGAAAACAAAGTAGGTAAATAAATACAGAAAAAGAGGTAAATAACTAGAGAAAAATAGGTAAATAAATAGAGAAAACAAAAGAGGAAATAAATAGAGAAAAAATAGAGAAATAAATAGGGAAAAATAGGTAAATTGGGTAGAGAAAAAATAGGTGTATAAATAGAGAAAAATAGGTAAATAAACCAAAGGAAAAAAGGTAAATAAAAAAATAGGTATATAAATTAGAGGAAAAAATAGGTAAATAAACAGAGAAAAATAGGTAATGAAGTAGAGAAAACAAAGTAGGTAAATAAATACAGAAAAAAGAGGTAAATAACTAGAGAAAAAATAGTTAAGTAAATAGAGAAAACAAAAGAGGTAAATAAATAGAGAAAAATAGGAAAATAAATAGAGAAAAAATAGGTAAATTATCTAGAGAAAAATAGGTGTATAAATATAGATAAGTAGCTAAATAAATCAAAGAAAAAAAGGTAAATAAAAAAATAGGTAAATAAATTAAAGGAAAAAATAGGTAAATAAACAGAGAAAAAATAGGAAAATAAATGAGAGAAAATATAGGTAAATGACTAGACAAACAATAGGTAAATAAATAGAGAAAAATAGATAAATAAATAGAGAAAATATAGGTGTATAAATTAGAGGAAGAAAGAGGTAAATAAATAGAAAAAATTTAATGAATAGAGAAAAAATTGGAAAATAAATAGAGAAAAAATATGTAAATAAATAGAGAAAAATAGGTAAATTATCTAGAGAAAAATAGGTAAATAAATAGAGAATACAAAAGAGGTAAATAAATAGAGAAAAAATACGTAAATAAATACAGAAAAATAGGTAAATTAGGTAGAGAAAAAATAGGTGTATAAATAGAGAAAAATAGGTAATGAAGTACAGAAAACAAAGTAGGTAAATAACTAGAGAAAAAATAGGTAAATAAATAGAGAAAACAAAAGAGGTAAATAAATAGAGAAAAATAGGTAAATAATTTAGAGAAAAAATACGTAAATAAATAGAGAAAACAAAAGAGGTAAATAAATAGAGAAAAAAGAGGGAAATAAATAGAGAAATATAGGTAAATTGGGTAGAGAAAAAATAGGTGTATAAATAGAGAAAAATAGGTAAATAAACCAAAGGAAAAAGGGTAAATAAAAAATAGGTAAATAAATTAGAGGAAAAAATAGGTAAATAAACAGAGAAAAATAGGTAATGAAGTAGAGAAAACAAAGTAGGTAAATAAATACAGAAAAAAGAGGTAAATAAACTAGAGAAAAAATACGTGTATAAATAGAGAAAAATAGCTAATTAAAAAAAAATAGGTAAATAAATAGAGGGGAAAAAAGGTAAATAATTAGAGAAAACAAAAGAGGTAAATAAATACAGAAAAATAGGTAAATTAGCTAGAGAAAAAGAGGTGTATAAATAGAGAAAAATAGGTAAATAAACCAAAGAAAAAAGGTAAATAAAAAATAGGTAAATAAATTCGAGGAAAAAATAGGTAAATAAACAGAGAAAAATACGTAAATAAATAGAGAAAAAATAGATAAATTATCTAGAGAAAAATAGGTAAATAAATAGGGAAAACAAAAGAGGTAAATAAATAGAGAAAAAAATAGGTAAATAAATACAGAAAAATAGGTAAATTAGGTAGAGAAAAAATAGGTGTATAAATTAGAGAAAAAAATAGATAAATAAATTAGAGGAAAAAATAGGTAAATAAACAGAGAAAAAATTTGTAAATAAATTACAGAAAAAAATAGATAAAGAAATTGTGAAAAATAGGTAATGCAGTAGAGAATACAAAGGAGGTAAATAAATACAGAAAATAGGTAAATAAATAGAGAAAAATAGGTAAATAATTTAGAGAAAAAATAGGCAAATAAATAGAGAAAAATAGGTAATGAAGTAGAGAAAACAAAGTAGGTAAATAAATACAGAAAAAGAGGTAAATAACTAGAGAAAAAATAGGTAAATAAATAGAGAAAACATAAGAGGAAATAAATAGAGAAAGAATAGAGAAATAAATAGGGAAAAACAGGTAAATTGGGTAGAGAAAAAATAGGTGTATAAATAGAGAAAAATAGGTAAATAAACCAAAGGAAAAAAGGTAAATAAAAAAATAGGTATATAAATTAGAGGAAAAAATAGGTAAATAAACAGAGAAAAATAGGTAATGAAGTAGAGAAAACAAAGTAGGTAAATAAATACAGAAAAAAGAGGTAAATAACTAGAGAAAAAATAGGTAAATGAATAGAGAAAAAATAGGTAAATTATCTAGAGAAAAAATAGGTGTATAAATATAGATAAGTAGCTGAATAAATCAAAGAGAAAAAGGTAAATAAAAAAATAGGTAAATAAACTAGAGAAAAAAATAGGTAAATAAATAGATAAAAAATAGGTAAATAAACTAAAGAAAAAAGTGTATAAATACAGAAAAATAGCTAAATAAACCAAAGGAAAAAAGGTAAATAAAAAAATAGGTAAATAAATTAGAGGAAAAAATAGGTAACTAAACAGAGAAAAAATAGGAAAATAAATGAGAGAAAATATAGGTAAATAACTAGAGAAACAATAGGAAAATAAATAGAGAAAAATAGGTAAATAAATAGAGAAAATATAGGTGTATAAATTAGAGAAAGAAAGAGGTAAATAAATAGACACAAGTAAATGAATAGAGAAAAAATTGGAAAATAAATAGAGATAAAATAGGTAAATAAATAGAGAAAAATAGGTAAATTATCTAGAGAAAAATAGGTAAATAAATAGAGAAAACAAAAGAGGTAAATAAATACAGAAAAAAATAGGTAAATAAATACAGAAAAATAGGTAAATTAGGTAGAGAAAAAATAGGTGTATAAATAGAGAAAAATAGGTAAATAAACCAATGGAAAAAAGATAAATAAAAAAATTGGTATATAAATTAGAGGAAAAAATAGGTAAATAAACAGAGAAAAATAGTTAATGAAGTAGAGAAAACAAAGTAGGTAAATAAATACAGAAAAAGAGGTAAATAAACTAGAGAAAAAATAGGTGTATAAATAGAGAAAAATAGCTAATTAAAAAAAATTGGTAAATAAATAGATGGAAAAAAGGTAAATAAATAGAGAAAACAAAGGAGGTAAATAAATAGAGAAAAATAGGTAAATAAATAGAGAAAAAAGAGGTAAATAAGTAGAGAAAAATAGGTAAATAAATAGATAAAAAATAGGTAATTAAACTAGAGAAAAAAAGTGTATAAATACAGAAAAATAGCTAAATAAACCAAAGGAAAAAAGGTAAATAAAAAAATAGGTAAATAAATTAGAGGAAAAAATAGGTAACTAAACAGAGAAAAAATAGGAAAATAAATGAGAGAAAATATAGGTAAATAACTAGAGAAACAATAGGTAAATAAATAGAGAAAAATAGGTAAATAAATAGAGAAAATATAGGTGTATAAATTAGAGAAAGAAAGAGGTAAATAAATAGAAAAAATTTAATGAATAGAGAAAAAATTGGAAAATAAATAGAGAAAAAATATGTAAATAAATAGAGAAAAATAGGTAAATTATCTAGAGAAAAACAGGTAAATAAATAGAGAAACAAAAGAGGTAAATAAATAGAGAAAAAATAGGTAAATAAATACAGAAAAATAGGTAAATTAGGTAGAGAAAAAATAGGCGTATAAATAGAGAAAAATAGGTAATGAAGTACAGAAAACAAAGTAGGTAAATAAATACAGAAAAAAGAGGTAAATAACTAGAGAAAAAAAGTCAAGTAAATAGAGAAAACAAAAGAGGTAAATAAATAGAGAAAAAATGGGTAAATAAAATAGGGAAAAATAGGTAAATAAACAGAGAAAAAATAGGTAAATAAAATAGGGAAAACAAAACAGTTAAATAAATAGAGAAAAATAGGAAAATAAATAGAGAAAAAATAGGTAAATTATCTAGAGAAAAAATAGGTGTATAAATATAGATAAGTAGCTAAATAAATCAAAGAAAAAAAGGTAAATAAAAAAACAGGTAAATAAACTAGAGAAAAAAATAGGTAAATAAATTAGAGAAAAAATAGGTAAATTATCTAGAGAAAAAATAGGTGTATAAATATAGATAAATAGCTACATAAATCAAAGAAAAAAAGGTAAATAAAAAAATAGGTAAATAAATTAAAGGAAAAAATAGGTAAATAAACAGAGAAAAAATAGGAAAAGAAATGAGAGAAAATATAGGTAAATGACTAGAGAAACAATAGGTAATGAAGTAGAGAATACAAAGGAGGTAAATAAAAACAGAAAATAGGTAAATAAATAGAGAAAAATAGGTACATAATTTAGAGAAAAAAATAGGCAAATAAATAGAGAAAAATAGGTAATGAAGTAGAGAAAACAAAGTAGGTAAATAAATACAGAAAAAAGAGTTAAATAACTATAGAAAAAATAGTTAAGTAAATAGAGAAAACAAAAGAGGTAAATAAATAGAGAAAAAATAGTTAAGTAAATAGAGAAAACAAAAGAGGTAAATAAATAGAGAAAAATAGGTAAATAAATCAAAGAAAAAAAGGTAAATAAAAAAATATGTAAAGAAATTAGAGGAAAAAATAGGTAAATAAGTGAGAAAGAAAAATGCGTAAATAACTAGAGAAAAAATTGGTAACTAAATAGAGAAAAATAGGTAAATAAATAGAGAAAAATAGGTAAATAAAATAGGGAAAAATAGGTAAATAAACAGAGAAAAATAGGTAAATAAGTAGAGAAAACAAAAGAGGTAAATAAATAGAGAAAAATAGGAAAATAAATAGAGAAAAATAGGTAAATTATATAGAAAAAAATAGGTGTATAAATAGAGATAAATAGCTAAATAAATCAAAGAAAAAAAGGTAAATAAAAAAATAGGTAAATAAATTAGAGGAAAAAATATGTAAATAACTAGAGAAAAATAGGTAAATAAATAGAGAAAACAAAACAGGTAAATAAATAGAGAAAAATAGGAAAATAAATAGAGAAAAAATAGGTAAATTATCTAGAGAAAAAATAGGTGTATAAATATAGATAAGTAGCTGAATAAATCAAAGAGAAAAAGGTAAATAAAAAAATAGGTAAATAAACTAGAGAAAAAAATAGGTAAATAAAAAAAATAGATAAAAAATAGGTAAATAAACTAAAGAAAAAAGTGTATAAATACAGAAAAATAGCTAAATAAACCAAAGGAAAAAAGGTAAATAAAAAAATAGGTAAATAAATTAGAGGAAAAAATTGGTAACTAAACAGAGAAAAAATAGGAAAATAAATGAGAGAAAATATAGGTAAATAACTAGAGAAACAATAGGTAAATAAATAGAGAAAAATAGGTAAATAAATAGAGAAAATATAGGTGTATAAATTAGAGAAAGAAAGAGGTAAATAAATAGACACAAGTAAATGAATAGAGAAAAAATAATAAATAGAGATAAAATAGGTAAATAAATAGAGAAAACAAAAGAGGTAAATAAATAGAGAAAAAATAGGTAAATAAATACAGAAAAATAGGTAAATTAGGTAGAGAAAAAATAGGTGTATAAATAGAGAAAAATAGGTAAATAAACCAATGGAAAAAAGATAAATAAAAAAATTGGTATATAAATTAGAGGAAAAAATAGGTAAATAAACAGAGAAAAATAGTTAATGAAGTAGAGAAAACAAAGTAGGTAAATAAATACAGAAAAAGAGGTAAATAAACTAGAGAAAAAATAGGTGTATAAATAGAGAAAAATAGCTAATTAAAAAAAATAGGTAAATAAATAGATGGAAAAAAGGTAAATAAATAGAGAAAACAAAGGAGGTAAATAAATAGAGAAAAATAGGTAAATAAATAGAGAAAAAAGAGGTAAATAAGTAGAGAAAAATAGGTAAATAAATAGATAAAAAATAGGTAATTAAACTAGAGAAAAAAAGTGTATAAATACAGAAAAATAGCTAAATAAACCAAAGGAAAAAAGGTAAATAAAAAAATAGGTAAATAAATTAGAGGAAAAAATAGGTAACTAAACAGAGAAAAAATAGGAAAATAAATGAGAGAAAATATAGGTAAATAACTAGAGAAACAATAGGTAAATAAATAGAGAAAAATAGGTAAATAAATAGAGAAAATATAGGTGTATAAATTAGAGAAAGAAAGAGGTAAATAAATAGAAAAAATTTAATGAATAGAGAAAAAATTGGAAAATAAATAGAGAAAAAATATGTAAATAAATAGAGAAAAATAGGTAAATTATCTAGAGAAAAACAGGTAAATAAATAGAGAAACAAAAGAGGTAAATAAGTAGAGAAAAAATAGGTAAATAAATACAGAAAAATAGGTAAATTAGGTAGAGAAAAAATAGGCGTATAAATAGAGAAAAATAGGTAATGAAGTACAGAAAACAAAGTAGGTAAATAAATACAGAAAAAAGAGGTAAATAACTAGAGAAAAAAAGTCAAGTAAATAGAGAAAACAAAAGAGGTAAATAAATAGAGAAAAAATGGGTAAATAAAATAGGGAAAAATAGGTAAATAAACAGAGAAAAAATAGGTAAATAAAATAGGGAAAAATAGGTAAATAAACAGAGAAAAATAGGTAAATAAGTAGAGAAAACAAAAGAGGTAAACAAATAGAGAAAAAATAGGAAAATAAATAGAGAAAAGATAGGAAAATTATCTGGAGAAAAAATGGGTGTATAAATAGAGATAAATAGCTAAATAAATCAAAGAAAAAAAGGTAAATAAAAAAATATGTAAAGAAATTAGAGGAAAAAATAGGTAAATAAATTAGAGAAAAAATAGGTAAATTATCTAGAGAAAAAATAGGTGTATAAATATAGATAAATAGCTACATAAATCAAAGAAAAAAAGGTAAATAAAAAAATAGGTATATAAATTAGAGGAAAAAATAGGTAAATAACTAGAGAAAAATAGGTAAATAAATAGAGAAAACAAAACAGTTAAATAAATAGAGAAAAATAGGAAAATAAATAGAGAAAAAATAGGTAAATTATCTAGAGAAAAAATAGGTGTATAAATATAGATAAGTAGCTAAATAAATCAAAGAAAAAAGGTAAATAAAAAAACAGGTAAATAAACTAGAGAAAAAAATAGGTAAATAAATTAGAGAAAAAATAGGTAAATTATCTAGAGAAAAAATAGGTGTATAAATATAGATAAATAGCTACATAAATCAAAGAAAAAAAGGTAAATAAAAAAATAGGTAAATAAATTAAAGGAAAAAATAGGTAAATAAACAGAGAAAAAATAGGAAAAGAAATGAGAGAAAATATAGGTAAATGACTAGAGAAACAATAGGTAATGAAGTAGAGAATACAAAGGAGGTAAATAAAAACAGAAAATAGGTAAATAAATAGAGAAAAATAGGTACATAATTTAGAGAAAAAAATAGGCAAATAAATAGAGAAAAATAGGTAATGAAGTAGAGAAAACAAAGTAGGTAAATAAATACAGAAAAAAGAGTTAAATAACTATAGAAAAAATAGTTAAGTAAATAGAGAAAACAAAAGAGGTAAATAAATAGAGAAAAAATAGTTAAGTAAATAGAGAAAACAAAAGAGGTAAATAAATAGAGAAAAAATAGGTAAATAAAATAGGGAAAAATAGGTAAATAAACAGAGAAAAAATAGGTAAAATAAAATAGGGAAAAATAGGTAAATAAATAGAGAAAAATAGGTAAATAAGTAGAGAAAACAAAAGAGGTAAACAAATAGAGAAAAAATAGGAAATAAATAGAGAAAAAATAGGTAAATTATCTGGAGAAAAAATGGGTGTATAAATAGAGATAAATAGCTAAATAAATCAAAGAAAAAGGTAAATAAAAAAATATGTAAAGAAATTAGAGGAAAAAATAGGTAAATAAGTGAGAAAGAAAAATGCGTAAATAACTAGAGAAAAAATTGGTAACTAAATAGAGAAAAATAGGTAAATAAATAGAGAAAAATAGGTAAATAAAATAGGGAAAAATAGGTAAATAAACAGAGAAAAATAGGTAAATAAGTAGAGAAAACAAAAGAGGTAAATAAATAGAGAAAAATAGGAAAATAAATAGAGAAAAATAGGTAAATTATATAGAAAAAAATAGGTGTATAAATAAAGATAAATAGCTAAATAAATCAAAGAAAAAAAGGTAAATAAAAAAATAGGTAAATAAATTAGAGGAAAAAATATGTAAATAACTAGAGAAAAATAGGTAAATAAATAGAGAAAACAAAACAGGTAAATAAATAGAGAAAAATAGGAAAATAAATAGAGAAAAAATAGGTAAATTATCTAGAGAAAAAATAGGTGTATAAATATAGATATGTAGCTGAATAAATCAAAGAGAAAAAGGTAAATAAAAAAATAGGTAAATAAACTAGAGAAAAAAATAGGTAAATAAATAGATAAAAAATAGGTAAATAAACTAAAGAAAAAAGTGTATAAATACAGAAAAATAGCTAAATAAACCAAAGGAAAAAAGGTAAATAAAAAAATAGGTAAATAAATTAGAGGAAAAAATTGGTAACTAAACAGAGAAAAAATAGGAAAATAAATGAGAGAAAATATAGGTAAATAACTAGAGAAACAATAGGTAAATAAATAGAGAAAAATAGGTAAATAAATAGAGAAAATATAGGTGTATAAATTAGAGAAAGAAAGAGGTAAATAAATAGACACAAGTAAATGAATAGAGAAAAAATTGGAAAATAAATAGAGATAAAATAGGTAAATAAATAGAGAAAAATAGGTAAATTATCTAGAGAAAAATAGGTAAAATAAATAGAGAAAACAAAAGAGGTAAATAAATTCAGAAAAAATAGGTAAATAAATACAGAAAATTGGTAAATTAGGTAGAGAAAAAATAGGTGTATAAATAGAGAAAAATAGGTAAATAAACCAATGGAAAAAAGATAAATAAAAAAATTGGTATATAAAATTAGAGGAAAAAATAGGTAAATAAACAGAGAAAAATAGTTAATGAAGTAGAGAAAACAAAGTAGGTAAATAAATACAGAAAAAGAGGTAAATAAACTAGAGAAAAAATAGGTGTATAAATAGAGAAAAATAGCTAATTAAAAAAAATAGGTAAATAAATAGATGGAAAAAAGGTAAATAAATAGAGAAAACAAAGGAGGTAAATAAATAGAGAAAAATAGGTAAATAAATAGAGAAAAAAGAGGTAAATAAGTAGAGAAAAATAGGTAAATAAATAGATAAAAAATAGGTAATTAAACTAGAGAAAAAAAGTGTATAAATACAGAAAAATAGCTAAATAAACCAAAGGAAAAAAGGTAAATAAAAAAATAGGTAAATAAATTAGAGGAAAAAATAGGTAACTAAACAGAGAAAAAATAGGAAAATAAATGAGAGAAAATATAGGTAAATAACTAGAGAAACAATAGGTAAATAAATAGAGAAAAATAGGTTAATAAATAGAGAAAATATAGGTGTATAAATTAGAGAAAGAAAGATTTAAATAAATAGAAAAAATTTAATGAATAGAGAAAAAATTGGAAAATAAATAGAGAAAAAATATGTAAATAAATAGAGAAAAATAGGTAAATTATCTAGAGAAAAACAGGTAAATAAATAGAGAAACAAAAGAGGTAAATAAATAGAGAAAAAATAGGTAAATAAATACAGAAAAATAGGTAAATTAGGTAGAGAAAAAATAGGCGTATAAATTGAGAAAAATAGGTAATGAAGTACAGAAAACAAAGTAGGTAAATAAATACAGAAAAAAGAGGTAAATAACTAGAGAAAAAATAGGTAAATAAATAGAGAAAACAAAAGAGATAAATAAATAGAGAAAAAATAGGGAAATAAATAGAGAAAAATAGGTAAATATCTAGAGAAAAAATAGCTAAATAAATCAAAGAAAAAAAGGTAAATAAAAAAATAGGTAAATAAATTAGAGGAAAAAATATGTAAATAACTAGAGAAAACTAGGTAAATAAATAGAGAAAACAAAACAGGTAAATAAATAGAGAAAAATAGGAAAATAAATAGAGAAAAAATAGGTAAATTATCTAGAGAAAAAATAGGTGTATAAATATAGATAAGTAGCTGAATAAATCAAAGAGAAAAAGGTAAATAAAAAAATAGGTAAATAAACTAGAGAAAAAAATAGGTAAATAAATAGATAAAAAATAGGTAAATAAACTAGAGAAAAAAAGTGTATAAATACAGAAAAATAGCTAAATAAACCAAAGGAAAAAAGGTAAATAAAAAAATAGGTAAATAAATTAGAGGAAAAAATAGGTAACTAAACAGAGAAAAAATAGGAAAATAAATGAGAGAAAATATAGGTAAATAACTAGAGAAACAATAAGTAAATAAATAGAGAAAAATAGGTAAATAAATAGAGAAAATATAGGTGTATAAATTAGAGAAAGAAAGAGGTAAATAAATAGACACAAGTAAATGAATAGAGAAAAAATTGGAAAATAAATAGAGATAAAATAGGTAAATAAATAGAGAAAACAAAAGAGGTAAATAAATAGAGAAAAAAATAGGTAAATAAATACAGAAAAATAGGTAAATTAGGTAGAGAAAAAATAGGTGTATAAATAGAGAAAAATAGGTAAATAAACCAATGGAAAAAAGATAAATAAAAAAATTGGTATATAAATTAGAGGAAAAAATAGGTAAATAAACAGAGAAAAATAGTTAATGAAGTAGAGAAAACAAAGTAGGTAAATAAATACAGAAAAAGAGGTAAATAAACTAGAGAAAAAATAGGTGTATAAATAGAGAAAAATAGCTAATTAAAAAAAATAGGTAAATAAATAGATGGAAAAAAGGTAAATAAATAGAGAAAACAAAGGAGGTAAATAAATAGAGAAAAATAGGTAAATAAATAGAGAAAAAAGAGGTAAATAAGTAGAGAAAAATAGGTAAATAAATAGAGAAAACAAAAGAGATAAATAAATAGAGAAAAAATAGGGAAATAAATAGAGAAAAATAGGTAAATTATCTAGAGAAAAAATAGGTGTATAAATATAGATAAATAGCTAAATAAATCAAAGAAAAAAAGGTAAATAAAACAATAGGTAAATAAATTAAAGGAAAAAATAGGTAAATATCTAGAGAAAAAATAGGTAAATAAATAGAGAAAACAAAACAGGTAAATAAATAGAGAAAAATAGGAAAATAAATAGAGAAAAAATAGGTAAATTATCTAGAGAAAAAATAGGTGTATAAATATAGATAAGTAGCTAAATAAATCAAAGAAAAAAAGGTAAATAAAAAAACAGGTAAATAAACTAGAGAAAAAAATAGGTAAATAAATTAGAGAAAAAAATAGGTAAATTATCTGGAGAAAAAATAGGTGTATAAATATAGATAAATAGCTACATAAATCAAAGAAAAAAAGGTAAGTAAAAAAATAGGTAAATAAATTAAAGGAAAAAGTAGGTAAATAAGCAGAGAAAAAATAGGAAAATAAATGAGAGAAAATATAGGTAAATGACTAGAGAAACAATAGGTAATGAAGTAGAGAATACAAAGGAGGTAAATAAAAACAGAAAATAGGTAAATAAATAGAGAAAAATAGGTACATAATTTAGAGAAAAAAATAGGCAAATAAATAGAGAAATATAGGTAATGAAGTAGAGAAAACAAAGTAGGTAAATAAATACAGAAAAAAGAGTTAAATAAATAGAGAAAAATAGTTAAGTAAATAGAGAAAGCAAAAGAGGTAAATAAATAGAGAAAAAATAGGTAAATAAAATAGGGAAAAATAGGTAAATAAACAGAGAAAAAATAGGTAAATATAAATAGGGAAAAATAGGTAAATTATCTAGAGAAAAAATAGGTGTATAAATATAGATAAATAGCTAAATAAATCAAAGAAAAAAAGGTAAATAAAACAATAGGTAAATAAATTAAAGGAAAAAATAGGTAAATATCTAGAGAAAAAATAGGTAAATAAATAGAGAAAACAAAACAGGTAAATAAATAGAGAAAATAGGAAAATAAATAGAGAAAAAATAGGTAAATTATCTAGAGAAAAAAATAGGTGTATAAATATAGATAAGTAGATAAATAAATCAAAGAAAAAAAGGTAAATAAAAAAATAGGTAAATTATCTAGAGAAAAATAGGTAAATAAATAGAGAAAATATAGGTGTATAAATTAGAGAAAGAAAGAGGTAAATAAATAGACACAAGTAAATGAATAGAGAAAAAATTGGAAAATAAATAAAATAAAATAGGTAAATAAATAGAGAAAAATAGGTAAATTATCTAGAGAAAAATAGGTAAATAAATAGAGAAAACAAAAGAGGTAAATAAATAGAGAAAAAATAGGTAAATAAATACAGAAAAATAGGTAAATTAGGTAGAGAAAAGATAGGTGTATAAATAGAGAAAAATAGGTAAATAAACCAATGGAAAAAAGATAAATAAAAAAATTGGTATATAAATTAGAGGAAAAAATAGGTAAATAAACAGAGAAAAATAGTTAATGAAGTAGAGAAAACAAAGTAGGTAAATAAATACAGAAAAAGAGGTAAATAAACTAGAGAAAAAATAGGTGTATAAATAGAGAAAAATAGCTAATTAAAAAAATAGGTAAATAAATAGATGGAAAAAAGGTAAATAAATAGAGAAACAAAGGAGGTAAATAAATAGAGAAAAAAGAGGTAAGTAAGTAGAGAAAAATAGGTAAATAAATAGATAAAAAATAGGTAATTAAACTAGAGAAAAAAGTGTATAAATACAGAAAAATAGCTAAATAAACCAAAGGAAAAAAGGTAAATAAAAAATAGGTAAATAAATTAGAGGAAAAAATAGGTAACTAAAACAGAGAAAAAATAGGAAAATAAATGAGAGAAAATATAGGTAAATAACTAGAGAAACAATAGGTAAATAAATAGAGAAAAATAGGTAAATAAATAGAGAAAATATAGCTGTATAAATTAGAGAAAGAAAGAGGTAAATAAATAGAAAAAATTTAATGAATAAAGAAAAAATTGGAAAATAAATAGAGAAAAAATATGTAAATAAATAGAGAAAAATAGGTAAATTATCTAGAGAAAAACAGGTAAATAAATAGAGAAACAAAAGAGGTAAATAAATAGAGAAAAAATAGGTAAATAAATACAGAAAAATAGGTAAATTAGGTAGAGAAAAATAGGCGTATAAATAGAGAAAATAGGTAATGAAGTACAGAAAACAAAGTAGGTAAATAAATACAGAAAAAAGAGGTAAATAACTAGAGAAAAAATAGGTAAATAAATAGAGAAAACAAAAGAGATAAATAAATAGAGAAAAAATAGGGAAATAAATAGAGAAAAATAGGTAAATTATCTAGAGAAAATATAGGTGTATAAATATAGATAAATAGCTAAATAAATCAAAGAAAAAAAGGTAAATAAAACAATAGGTAAATAAATTAAAGGAAAAAATAGGTAAATATCTAGAGAAAAAATAGGTAAATAAATAGAGAAAACAAAACAGGTAAATAAATAGAGAAAAATAGGTAAATAAATAGAGAAAAAATAGGTAAATTATCTAGAGAAAAAATAGGTGTATAAATATAGATAAGTAGCTAAATAAATCATAGAAAAAAAGGTAAATAAAAAAACAGGTAAATAAATTAAAGGAAAAAATAGGTAAATAAACAGAGAAAAAATAGGAAAATAAATGAGAGAAAATATAGGTAAATGACTAGAGAAACAATAGGTAATGAAGTAGAGAATACAAAGGAGGTAAATAAAAACAGAAAATAGGTAAATAAATAGAGAAAAATAGGTACATAATTTAGAGAAAAAAATAGGCAAATAAATAGAGAAATATAGGTAATGAAGTAGAGAAAACAAAGTAGGTAAATAAATACAGAAAAAAGAGTTAAACAAATAGAGAAAAAATAGTTAAGTAAATAGAGAAAACAAAAGAGGTAAATAAATAGAGAAAAAATAGGTAAATAAAATAGGGAAAAATAGGTAAATAAACAGAGAAAAAATAGGTAAATAAAATAGGGAAAAATAGGTAAATAAACAGAGAAAAATAGGTAAATAAGTAGAGAAAACAAAAGAGATAAATAAATAGAGAAAAAATAGGGAAATAAATAGAGAAAAATAGGTAAATTATCTAGAGAAAAAATAGGTGTATAAATATAGATAAATAGCTAAATAAATCAAAGAAAAAAAGGTAAATAAAACAATAGGTAAATAAATTAAAGGAAAAAATAGGTAAATATCTAGAGAAAAAATAGGTAAATAAATAGAGAAAACAAAACAGGTAAATAAATAGAGAAAAATAGGAAAATAAATAGAGAAAAAATAGGTGTATAAATTAGAGAAAGAAAGAGGTAAATAAATAGACACAAGTAAATGAATAGAGAAAAAATTGGAAAATAAATAAAATAAAATAGGTAAATAAATAGAGAAAAATAGGTAAATAAATAGAGAAAACAAAAGAGGTAAATAAATAGAGAAAAAATAGGTAAATAAATACAGAAAAATAGGTAAATTAGGTAGAGAAAAGATAGGTGTATAAATAGAGAAAAATAGGTAAATAAACCAATGGAAAAAAGATAAATAAAAAAATTGGTATATAAATTAGAGGAAAAAATAGGTAAATAAACAGAGAAAAATAGTTAATGAAGTAGAGAAAACAAAGTAGGTAAATAAATACAGAAAAAGAGGTAAATAAACTAGAGAAAAATAGTTGTAAGAAAAATAGCTAATTAAAAAAAATAGGTAAATAAATAGATGGAAAAAAAGGTAAATAAATAGAGAAAACAAAGGAGGTAAATAAATAGAGAAAAATAGGTAAATAAAATAGAGAAAAAAGAGGTAAATAAGTAGAGAAAAATAGGTAAATAAATAGATAAAAAATAGGTAATTAAACTAGAGAAAAAAGTGTATAAATACAGAAAAATAGCTAAATAAACCAAAGGAAAAAAGGTAAATAAAAAATAGGTAAATAAATTAGAGGAAAAAATAGGTAACTAAACAGAGAAAAAATAGGAAAATAAATGAGAGAAAATATAGGTAAATAACTAGAGAAACAATAGGTAAATAAATAGAGAAAAATAGGTAAATAAATAGAGAAAATATAGCTGTATAAATTTAGAGAAAGAAAGAGGTAAATAAATAGAAAAAATTTAATGAATAGAGAAAAAATTGGAAAATAAATAGAGAAAAAATATGTAAATAAATAGAGAAAAATAGGTAAATTATCTAGAGAAAAACAGGTAAATAAATAGAGAAACAAAAGAGGTAAATAAATAGAGAAAAAATAGGTAAATAAATACAGAAAAATAGGTAAATTAGGTAGAGAAAAAATAGGCGTATAAATAGAGAAAAATAGGTAATGAAGTACAGAAAACAAAGTAGGTAAATAAATACAGAAAAAAGAGGTAAATAACTAGAGAAAAAATAGGTAAATAAATAGAGAAAACAAAAGAGATAAATAAATAGAGAAAAAATAGGGAAATAAATAGAGAAAAATAGGTAAATTATCTAGAGAAAAAATAGGTGTATAAATATATATAAATAGCTAAATAAATCACAGAAAAAAAGGTAAATAAAACAATAGGTAAATAAATTAAAGGAAAAAATAGGTAAATATCTAGAGAAAAATAGGTAAATAAATAGAGAAAACAAAACAGGTAAATAAATAGAGAAAAATAGGAAAATAAATAGAGAAAAAATAGGTAAATTATCTAGAGAAAAAATAGGTGTATAAATATAGATAAGTAGCTAAATAAATCATAGAAAAAAAGGTAAATAAAAAAACAGGTAAATAAACTAGAGAAAAAAATAGGTAAATAAATTAGAGAAAAAATAGGTAAATTAGATAGAGAAAAAATAGGTGTATAAATATAGATAAATAGCTACATAAATCAAAGAAAAAAAGGTAAATAAAAAAATAGGTAAATAAATTAAAGGAAAAAATAGGTAAATAAACAGAGAAAAAATAGGAAAATAAATGAGAGAAAATATAGGTAAATGACTAGAGAAACAATAGGTAATGAAGTAGAGAATACAAAGGAGGTAAATAAAAACAGAAAATAGGTAAATAAATAGAGAAAAATAGGTACATAATTTAGAGAAAAAAATAGGCAAATAAATAGAGAAATATAGGTAATGAAGTAGAGAAAACAATGAAGGTAAATAAATACAGAAAAAAGAGTTAAATAAATAGAGAAAAATAGTTAAGTAAATAGAGGAAACAAAAGAGGTAAATAAATAGAGAAAAAATAGGTAAATAAAATAGGGAAAAATAGGTAAATAAACAGAGAAAAAATAGGTAAATAAAATAGGGAAAAATAGGTAAATAAACAGAGAAAAATAGGTAAATAAGTAGAGAAAACAAAAGAGATAAATAAATAGAGAAAAATAGGGAAATAAATAGAGAAAAATAGGTAAATTATCTAGAGAAAAAATAGGTGTATAAATATAGATAAATAGCTAAATAAATCAAAGAAAAAAAGGTAAATAAAACAATAGGTAAATAAATTAAAGGAAAAAATAGGTAAATATCTAGAGAAAAATAGGTAAATAAATAGAGAAAACAAAAGAGGTAAATAAATAGAGAAAAAATACGTAAATAAATACAGAAAAATAGGTAAATTAGGTAGAGAAAAGATAGGTGTATAAATAGAGAAAAATAGGTAAATAAACCAATGGAAAAAAGATAAATAAAAAAATTGGTATATAAATTAGAGGAAAAAATAGGTAAATAAATAGAGAAAACAAAAGAGATAAATAAATAGAGAAAAAATAGGGAAATAAATAGAGAAAAATAGGTAAATTATCTAGAGAAAAAATAGGTGTATAAATATAGATAAAATAGCTAAATAAATCAAAGAAAAAAAGGTAAATAAAACAATAGGTAAATAAATTAAAGGAAAAAATAGGTAAATAATCTAGAGAAAAAATAGGTAAATAAATAGAGAAAAATAGGAAAATAAATAGAGAAAAAATAGGTAAATTATCTAGAGAAAAAATAGGTGTATAAATATAGATAAGTAGCTAAATAAATCAAAGAAAAAAAGGTAAATAAAAAAACAGGTAAATAAACTAGAGAAAAAAATAGGTAAATAAATTAGAGAAAAATAGGTAAATTATCTGGAGAAAAAATAGGTGTATAAATATAGATAAATAAATCAAAGAAAAAAGGTAAATAAAAAAATAGGTAAATAAATTAAAGGAAAAAATAGGTAAATAAACAGAGAAAAAATAGGAAAATAAATGAGAGAAATATAGGTAAATGACTAGAGAAACAATAGGTAATGAAGTAGAGAATACAAAGGAGGTAAATAAAAACAGAAAATAGGTAAATAAATAGAGAAAAATAGGTACATAATTTAGAGAAAAAAATAGGCAAATAAATAGAGAAATATAGGTAATGAAGTAGAGAAAACAAAGTAGGTAAATAAATACAGAAAAAAGAGTTAAATAAATAGAGAAAAATAGTTAAGTAAATAGAGAAAACAAAAGAGGTAAATAAATAGAGAAAAAATAGGTAAATAAAATAGGGAAAAATAGGTAAATAAACAGAGAAAAAATAGGTAAATAAAATAGGAAAAATAGGTAAATAAACAGAGAAAAATAGGTAAATAAGTAGAGAAAACAAAAGAGATAAATAAATAGAGAAAAATAGGGAAATAAATAGAGAAAAATAGGTAAATTATCTAGAGAAAAATAGGTGTATAAATATACATAAATAGCTAAATAAATCAAAGAAAAAAGGTAAATAAATTAAAGGAAAAAATAGGTAAATATCTAGAGAAAAAATAGGTAAATAAATAGAGAAAAATAGGTAAATAAATAGAGAAAACAAAACAGGTAAATAAATAGAGAAAATAGGAAATAAATAGAGAAAAAATAGGTAAATTATCTAGAGAAAAAAATAGGTGTATAAATATAGATAAGTAGCTAAATAAATCAAAGAAAAAAGGTAAATAAAAAAATAGGTAAATTATCTAGAGAAAAATAGGTAAATAAATAGAGAAAATATAGGTGTATAAATTAGAGAAAGAAAGAGGTAAATAAATAGACACAAGTAAATGAATAGAGAAAAAATTGGAAAATAAATAAAATAAAATAGGTAAATAAGTAGAGAAAAATAGGTAAATTATCTAGAGAAAAATAGGTAAATAAATAGAGAAAACAAAAGAGGTAAATAAATAGAGAAAAAATAGGTAAATAAATACAGAAAAATAGGTAAATAGGTAGAGAAAAGATAGGTGTATAAATAGAGAAAATAGGTAAATAAACCAATGGAAAAAAGATAAATAAAAAAATTGGTATATAAATTAGAGGAAAAAATAGGTACATAAACAGAGAAAATAGTTAATGAAGTAGAGAAAACAAAGTAGGTAAATAAATACAGAAAAAGAGTAAATAAACTAGAGAAAAAATAGGTGTATAAATAGAGAAAAATAGCTAATTAAAAAAAATAGGTAAATAAATAGATGGAAAAAAAGGTAATAAATAGAGAAAACAAAGGAGGTAAATAAATAGAGAAAAATAGGTAAATAAATAGAGAAAAAAGAGGTAAATAAATAGAGAAAAATAGGTAAATAAATAGATAAGAAATAGGTAATTAAACTAGAGAAAAAAAGTGTATAAATACAGAAAAAATAGCTAAATAAACCAAAGAAAAAAGGTAAATAAAAAAATAGGTAAATAATTAGAGGAAAAAATAGGTAACTAACAGAGAAAAAATAGGAAAATAAATGAGAGAAAATATAGGTAAATAACTAGAGAACAATAGGTAAATAAATAGAGAAAAATAGGTAAATAAATAGAGAAAATATAGCTGTATAAAATTAGAGAAAGAAAGAGGTAAATAAATAGAAAAAATTTAATGAATAGAGAAAAAATTGGAAAATAAATAGAGAAAAATTATGTAAATAAATAGAGAAAAATAGGTAAATTATCTAGAGAAAAACAGGTAAATAAATAGAGAAACAAAGAGGTAAATAAATAGAGAAAAAATAGGTAAATAAATACAGAAAAATAGGTAAATTAGGTAGAGAAAAAATAGGCGTATAAATAGAGAAAAATAGGTAATGAAGTACAGAAAACAAAGTAGGTAAATAAATACAGAAAAAAGAGTAAATAACTAGAGAAAAATAGGTAAATAAATAGAGAAAACAAAAGAGATAAATAAATAGAGAAAAATAGGGAAATAAATAGAGAAAATAGGTAAATTATCTAGAGAAAAAATAGGTGTATAAATATAAATAAATAGCTAAATTAAATCAAAGAAAAAAAGGTAAATAAAACAATAGGTAAATAAATTAAAGGAAAAAATAGTAAATATCTAGAGAAAAAATAGGTAAATAAATAGAGAAAACAAAACAGGTAAATAAATAGAGAAAAATAGGAAATAAATAGAGAAAAAATAGGTAAATTATCTAGAGAAAAAAATAGGTGTATAAATATAGATAAGTAGCTAAATAAATCATAGAAAAAAAAGGTAAATAAAAAAACAGGTAAATAAACTAGAGAAAAAATAGGTAAATAAATTAGAGAAAAAATAGGTAAATTAGCTAGAGAAAAAATAGTGTATAAATATAGATAAATAGCTACATAAATCAAAGAAAAAAAGGTAAATAAAAAAATAGGTAAATAAATTAAAGGAAAAAATAGGTAAATAAACAGAGAAAAATAGGAAAATAAATGAGAGAAAATATAGGTAAATGACTAGAGAAACAATAGGTAATGAAGTAGAGAATACAAAGGAGGTAAATAAAAACAGAAAATAGGTAAATAAATAGAGAAAAATAGGTACATAATTTAGAGAAAAAAATAGGCAAATAAATAGAGAAATATAGGTAATGAAGTAGAGAAAAACAAAGTAGGTAAATAAATACAGAAAAAAGATTTAAATAAATAGAGAAAAAATAGTTAAGTAAATAGAGAAAACAAAAGAGGTAAATAAATAGAGAAAAATAGGTAAATAAAATAGGGAAAAATAGGTAAATAAACAGAGAAAAATAGGTAAATAAAATAGGAAAAATAGGTAAATAAACAGAGAAAAATAGGTAAATAAGTAGAGAAACGAAAGAGATAAATAAATAAGAGAAAAAAACTAGGGAAATAAATAGAGAAAAATAGGTAAATTATCTAGAGAAAAAATAGGTGTATAAAATTAGATAAATAGCTAAATAAATCAAGAAAAAAAGGTAAATAAAACAATATGTAAATTATCTAGAGAAAAATAGGTAAATAAATAGAGAAAATATAGGTGTTAAATTAGAGAAAGAAAGAGGTAAATAAATAGAACAAGTAAATGAATAGAGAAAAAATTGGAATAAATAAATAAAATAGGTAAATAAGTAGAGAAAAATAGGTAAATTATCTAGAGAAAAATAGGTAAATAAATAGAGAAAACAAAAGAGGTAAATAAATAGAGAAAAAATAGGTAAATAAATACAGAAAAATAGGTAAATTAGGTAGAAGAAAAGATAGGTGTATAAATAGAGAAAAATAGGTAAATAAACCAATGGAAAAAAGATAAATAAAAAAATTGGTATATAAATTAGAGGAAAAAATAGGACATAAACAGAGAAAAATAGTTAAATGAAGTAGAGAAAACAAAGTAGGTAAATAAATACAGAAAAGAGGTAAATAAACTAGAGAAAAAATAGGTGTATAAATAGAGAAAAATAGCTAATTAAAAAAAATAGGTAAATAAATAGATGGAAAAAAAGGTAAATAAATAGAGAAAACAAAGGAGGTAAATAAATAGAGAAAAATAGGTAAATAAATAGAGAAAAAAGAGGTAAATAAATAGAGAAAAATAGTAAATAAATAGATAAGAAATAGGTAATTAAACTAGAGAAAAAAAGTGTATAAATACAGAAAAATAGCTAAATAAACAAAGGAAAAAAGGTAAATAAAAAAATAGGTAAATAAATTAGAGGAAAAAATAGGTAACTAAACAGAGAAAAAATAGGAAAATAAATGAGAGAAAATATAGGTAAATAACTAGAGATACAATAGGTAAATAAATAGAGAAAAATAGGTAAATAAATAGAGAAATATAGCTGTATAAATTAGAGAAAGAAAGAAGTAAATAAATAGAAAAAATTTAATGAATAGAGAAAAAATTGGAAAATAAATAGAGAAAAAATATGTAAATAAATAGAGAAAAATAGTGTAAATTATCTAGAGAAAAACAGGTAAATAAATAGAGAAACAAAAGAGGTAAATAAATAGAGAAAAAATAGGTAAATAAATACAGAAAAATAGGTAATTTAGGTAGAGAAAAAATAGGCGTATAAATAGAGAAAAATAGGTAATGAAGTACAGAAAACAAAGTAGGTAAATAAATACAGAAAAAAGAGTAAATAACTAGAGAAAAATAGGTAAATAAATAGAGAAAACAAAAGAGATAAATAAATAGAGAAAAATAGGAAATAAATAGAGAAAAATAGGTAAATTATCTAGAGAAAAAATAGGTGTATAATATAGATAAATAGCTAAATAAATCAAAGAAAAAAAGGTAAATAAAACAATAGGTAAATAAATTAAAGAAAAAATAGGTAAATATTAGAGAAAAAATAGGTAAATAAATAGAGAAAACAAAACAGGTAAATAAATAGAGAAAAATAGGAAATAAATAGAGAAAAATAGGTAAATTATCTAGAGAAAAAATAGGTGTATAAATATAGATAAGTAGACTAATAAATCATAGAAAAAAGGAATAAAAAAACAGGTAAATAAACTAGAGAAAAAAATAGGTAAATAAATAAGAGAAAAATAGGTAAATTAGCTAGAGAAAAAATAGGTGTATAAATATAGATAAATAGCTACATAAATCAAAGAAAAAAAAGGTAAATAAAAAATAGGTAAATAAATTAAAGAAAAAATAGGTAAATAAACAGCAAAAAATAGGAAAATAAATGAGAGAAAATATAGGTAAATGACTAGAGAAACAATAGGTAATGAAGTAGAGAGAATACAAGGATGTAAATAAAAACAGAAAATAGGTAAATAAATAGAGAAAAATAGGTACATAATTTAGAGAAAAAAATAGGCAAATAAATAGAGAAATATAGGTATGAAGTAGAGAAAACAAAGTAGTAAATAAATACAGAAAAAGATTTAAATAAATAGAGAAAAAATAGTTAAGTAAATAGAGAAAACAAAAGAGGTAAATAAATAGAGAAAAAATAGGTAAATAAAATAGGGAAAAATAGGTAAATAACAGAGAAAAAATAGGTAAATAAAATAGGGAAAAATAGGTAAATAAACAGGAAAAATAGGTAAATAAGTAGAGAAAACAAAGAGATAAATAAATAGAGAAAAAATAGGGAAATAAATAGAGAAAAATAGGTAAATTATCTAGAGAAAAATAGGTGTATAAATATAGATAAATAGCTAAATAAATCAAAGAAAAAAAGGTAATAAAACAATAGGTAAATAAATTAAAGGAAAAAATAGGTAAATATCTAGAGAAAAAATAGGTAAATGAATAGAGAAAACAAAACAGGTAAATAAATAGAGAAAAATAGGAAATAAATTGAGAAAAAATAGTAAATCATCTAGAGAAAAAATAGGTGTATAAATATAGATAAGTAGCTAAATAAATCAAAGAAAAAAAGGTAAATAAAAAAATAGGTAAATTATCTAGAGAAAAATAGGTAAATAAATAGAGAAAATATAGGTGTATAAATTAGAGAAAGAAAGAGGTAAATAAATAGACACAAGTAAATGAATAGAGAAAAAATTGGAAAATAAATAAAATAAAATAGGTAAATTATCTAGAGAAAAATAGGTAAATAAATAGAGAAAACAAAAGAGGTAAATAAATAGAGAAAAAATAGGTAAATAAATACAGAAAAATAGGTAAATTAGGTAGAGAAAAGATAGGTGT
>NW_027485902.1:0-29196 GCF_050908995.1 Andrena cerasifolii
TTTTCAATATCGGTTCTAATATCGGTTTCAATATCGGTTTTTCAATATCGGTTTTTCAATATCGGCTTAATATCGGTTTCAATATCGTTTTTTCAATATCGGTTTTTCAATATCGGTTTTTCAATATCGGTTTTGCAATATTTGTTCTCTAATATCGGTTTTTGAATATCGGTTCTAATATCGGATTCAATATCGGTTTTTCAATATCGGTTTTTCAATATCAGTTTTTCGATATCAGTTTTTCAATATTTGTTTTTCAATATCGGTTTTTCAATATCGGTTCTAATATCGGTTTCAATATCAGTTTTTCAATATCGGATTTTCAATATCGGTTTTTCAATATCGGTTCTAATATCGGTTTCAATATCGGTTTTTCAATATCGGTTTAATATCGGTTTCAATATCGTTTTTTCAATATCGGTTTTTCAATATCGGTTTTTCAATATCAGTTTTTCGATATCAGTTTTTCAATATTTGTTTTTCAATATCGGTTTTTCAATATTTGTTCTGCAATATCGGTTTTTCAATATCGGTTCTAATATCGGTTTCAATATCAGTTTTTCAATATCGGTTTTTCAATATCGGTTTTTCAATATCAGTTTTTCGATATCAGTTTTTCAATATTTGTTTTTCAATATCGGTTTTTCAATATCGGTTTTTCAATATCGGTTTTTCAATTTCAGTTTTTCAATATTTGTTCTCCAATATCGGTTTTTGAATATCGGTTCGAATATCGGATTCAATATCGGTTTTTCAATATCGGTATTTCAATATTTGTTTTTCAATATCGGTTTTTCAATATCAGTTTTTCAATATTTGTTCTCCAATATCGGTTTATGAATATCGGTTCTAATATCGGATTCAATATCGGTTTTTCAATATAGGTTTATCAATATCAGTTTTGCAATATCAGTTTTTCGATATCAGTTTTTCAATATTTGTTTTTCAATATCGGTTCTAATATCGGATTCAATATCAGTTTTTCAATATCGGTTTTTCAATATCAGTTATTCGATATAGGTTTTTCAATATCGGTTTTTCAATATCGGTTTTTCAATATCGGTTTTGCAATATCGGTTTTTCAATATCGGTTTTGCAATATCGGTTTTTCAATATCGGATTTTCAATATCAGTTTTTCGATATCAGTTTTTCAATATTTGTTTTTCAATATCGGTTTTTCAATATTTGTTCTGCAATATCGGTTTTTGAATATCGGTTCTAATATCGGATTCAATATCGGTTTTTCAATATCGGTTTTGCAATATAAGTTTTTCAATATCGGTTTTTCAATATCGGTTTTTCAATATCAGTTTTTCGATATCAGTTTTTCAATATTTGTTTTTCAATATCGGTTTTTCAATATCGGTTCTAATATCGGTTTCAATATCAGTTTTTCAATATCGGTTTTTCAATATCGGTTTTTCAATATCAGTTTTTCGATATCAGTTTTTCAATATTTGTTTTTCAATATCGGTTTTTCAATATTTGTTCTGCAATATCGGTTCTAATATCGGATTCAATATCGGTTTTTCAATATCGGTTTTGCAATATAAGTTTTTCAATATCGGTTTTTCAATATCGGTTTTGCAATATCAGTTTCTCAATATCAGTTTTTCAATATCGGTTCTAATATCGGATTCAATATCAGTTTTTCAATATCGGTTTTTCAATATCAGTTATTCGATATAGGTTTTTCAATATCGGTTTTGCAATATCAGTTTCTCAATATCAGTTTTTCAATATCGGTTCTAATATCGGATTCAATATCGGTTTTTCAATATAGGTTTATCAATATCAGTTTTTCGATATCAGTTTTTCAATATTTGTTTTTCAATATCGGTTTTTCAATATCGGTTTTGCAATATCAGTTTTTCGATATCAGTTTTTCAATATTTGTTTTTCAATATCGGTTTTTCAATATCGGTTCTAATATCGGTTTCAATATCAGTTTTTCAATATCAGTTTTTCAATATTTGTTTTTCAATATCGGTTTTTCAATATCGGTTCTAATATCGGTTTCAATATCAGTTTTTCAATATCGGATTTTCAATATCGGTTTTTCAATATCGGTTCTAATATCGGTTTCAATATCGGTTTTTCAATATCGGTTTAATATCGGTTTCAATATCGTTTTTTCAATATCGGTTTTTCAATATCGGTTCTAATATCGGTTTCAATATCAGTTTTTCAATATCGGATTTTCAATATCGGTTTTTCAATATCAGTTTTTCGATATCAGTTTTTCAATATTTGTTTTTCAATATCGGTTTTTCAATATCGGTTCTAATATCGGTTTCAATATCGGTTTTTCAATATCGGTTTTTCAATATCGGCTTAATATCGGTTTCAATATCGTTTTTTCAATATCGGTTTTTCAATATCGGTTTTTCAATATCGGTTTTGCAATATTTGTTCTCTAATATCGGTTTTTGAATATCGGTTCTAATATCGGATTCAATATCGGTTTTTCAATATCGGTTTTTCAATATCAGTTTTTCGATATCAGTTTTTCAATATTTGTTTTTCAATATCGGTTTTTCAATATCGGTTCTAATATCGGTTTCAATATCAGTTTTTCAATATCGGATTTTCAATATCGGTTTTTCAATATCGGTTCTAATATCGGTTTCAATATCGGTTTTTCAATATCGGTTTAATATCGGTTTCAATATCGTTTTTTCAATATCGGTTTTTCAATATCGGTTTTTCAATATCAGTTTTTCGATATCAGTTTTTCAATATTTGTTTTTCAATATCGGTTTTTCAATATTTGTTCTGCAATATCGGTTCTAATATCGGATTCAATATCGGTTTTTCAATATCGGTTTTGCAATATAAGTTTTTCAATATCGGTTTTTCAATATCGGTTTTGCAATATCAGTTTCTCAATATCAGTTTTTCAATATCGGTTCTAATATCGGTTTCAATATCAGTTTTTCAATATCGGTTTTTCAATATCAGTTTTTCGATATCAGTTTTTCAATATTTGTTTTTCAATATCGGTTTTTCAATATCGGTTCTAATATCGGTTTTTCAATATCGGTTTTGCAATATAAGTTTTTCAATATCGGTTTTTCAATATCGGTTTTTCAATATCAGTTTTTCGATATCAGTTTTTCAATATTTGTTTTTCAATATCGGTTTTTCAATATCGGTTCTAATATCGGTTTCAATATCAGTTTTTCAATATCGGATTTTCAATATCGGTTTTTCAATATCGGTTCTAATATCGTTTTCAATATCGGTTTTTCAATATCGGTTTAATATCGGTTTCAATATCTTTTTTTCAATATCGGTTTTTCAATATCGGTTTTTCAATATCGGTTCTAATATCGGTTTCAATATCAGTTTTTCAATATCGGTTTTTCAATATCAGTTTTTCGATATCAGTTTTTCAATATTTGTTTTTCAATATCGGTTTTTCAATATCGGTTCTAATATCGGATTCAATATCAGTTTTTCAATATCGGTTTTTCAATATCAGTTATTCGATATCGGATTTTCAATATCGGTTTTTCAATATCGGTTTTGCAATATCAGTTTCTCAATATCAGTTTTTCAATATCGGTTCTAATATCGGATTCAATATCGGTTTTTCAATATAGGTTTATCAATATCGGTTTAATATCGGTTTCAATATCGTTTTTTCAATATCGGTTTTTCAATATCGGTTCTAATATCGGTTTCAATATCAGTTTTTCAATATCGGATTTTCAATATCGGTTTTTCAATATCGGTTCTAATATCGGTTTCAATATCGGTTTTTCAATATCGGTTTAATATCGGTTTCAATATCGTTTTTTCAATATCGGTTTTTCAATATCGGTTTAATATCGGTTTCAATATCGTTTTTTCAATATCGGTTTTTCTATATCGGTTTTTCAATATCAGTTTTTCGATATCAGTTTTTCAATATTTGTTTTTCAATATCGGTTTTTCAATATTTGTTCTGCAATATCGGTTTTTGAATATCGGTTCTAATATCGGATTCAATATCGGTTTTTCAATATCGGTTTTGCAATATAAGTTTTTCAATATCGGTTTTTCAATATCGGTTTTGCAATATCAGTTTCTCAATATCAGTTTTTCAATATCGGTTCTAATATCGGAATCAATATCGGTTTTTCAATATAGGTTTATCAATATCAGTTTTTCGATATCAGTTTTTCAATATTTGTTTTTCAATATCAGTTTTTCGATATCAGTTTTTCAATATTTGTTTTTCAATATCGGTTTTTCAATATTTGTTCTGCAATATCGGTTTTTGAATATCGGTTCTAATATCGGATTCAATATCGGTTTTTCAATATCGGCTTTGCAATATAAGTTTTTCAATATCGGTTTTTCAATATCGGTTTTGCAATATCAGTTTCTCAATATCAGTTTTTCAATATCGGTTCTAATATCGGATTCAATATCGGTTTTTCAATATAGGTTTATCAATATCAGTTTTTCGATATCAGTTTTTCAATATTTGTTTTTCAATATCGGTTTTTCAATATTTGTTCTGCAATATCGGTTTTTGAATATCGGTTCTAATATCGGATTCAATATCGGTTTTTCAATATCGGTTTTGCAATATCGGTTTTTCAATATCGGTTTTGCAATATCAGTTTTTCAATATCGGTTCTAATATCGGATTCAATATCGGTTTTTCAATATAGGTTTATCAATATCAGTTTTTCGATATCAGTTTTTCAATATTTGTTTTTCAATATCGGTTCTAATATCGGTTTCAATATCAGTTTTTCAATATCGGTTTTTCAATATCAGTTTTTCGATATCAGTTTTTCAATATTTGTTTTTCAATATCGGTTTTTCAATATCGGTTCTAATATCGGATTCAATATCAGTTTTTCAATATCGGTTTTTCAATATCAGTTATTCGATATCGGTTTTTCAATATCAGTTTCTCAATATCAGTTTTTCAATATCGGTTCTAATATCGGATTCAATATCGGTTTTTCAATATAGGTTTATCAATATCAGTTTTTCGATATCAGTTTTTCAATATTTGTTTTTCAATATCGGTTTTTCAATATTTGTTCTGCAATATCGGTTTTTGAATATCGGTTCTAATATCGGATTCAATATCGGTTTTTCAATATCGGCTTTGCAATATAAGTTTTTCAATATCGGTTTTTCAATATCAGTTTCTCAATATCAGTTTTTCAATATCGGTTCTAATATCGGATTCAATATCGGTTTTTCAATATAGGTTTATCAATATCGGTTTAATATCGGTTTCAATATCGTTTTTTCAATATCGGTTTTTCAATATCGGTTCTAATATCGGTTTCAATATCAGTTTTTCAATATCGGATTTTCAATATCGGTTTTTCAATATCAGTTTTTCGATATCAGTTTTTCAATATTTGTTTTTCAATATCGGTTTTTCAATATCGGTTCTAATATCGGTTTCAATATCGGTTTTTCAATATCGGTTTTTCAATATCGGTTTAATATCGGTTTCAATATCGTTTTTTCAATATCGGTTTTTCAATATCGGTTTTGCAATATTTGTTCTCTAATATCGGTTTTTGAATATCGGTTCTAATATCGGATTCAATATCGGTTTTTCAATATCGGTTTTTCAATATCAGTTTTTCGATATCAGTTTTTCAATATTTGTTTTTCAATATCGGTTTTTCAATATCGGTTCTAATATCGGTTTCAATATCAGTTTTTCAATATCGGATTTTCAATATCGGTTTTTCAATATCGGTTCTAATATCGGTTTCAATATCGGTTTTTCAATATCGGTTTAATATCGGTTTCAATATCGTTTTTTCAATATCGGTTTTTCAATATCGGTTTAAAATCGGTTTCAATATCGTTTTTTCAATATCGGTTTTTCAATATCGGTTCTAATATCGGTTTCAATATCAGTTTTTCAATATCGGATTTTCAATATCGGTTTTTCAATATCGGTTTTGCAATATTTGTTCTCTAATATCGGTTTTTGAATATCGGTTCTAATATCGGATTCAATATCGGTTTTTCAATATCGGTTTTTCAATATCAGTTTTTCGATATCAGTTTTTCAATATTTGTTTTTCAATATCGGTTTTTCAATATCGGTTCTAATATCGGTTTCAATATCGGTTTTTCAATATCGGTTTTTCAATATCGGTTTAATATCGGTTTCAATATCGGTTTTTCAATATCGGTTTTTCAATATCGGTTTAATATCGGTTTCAATATCGTTTTTTCAATATCGGTTTTTCAATATCGGTTTTGCAATATTTGTTCTCTAATATCGGTTTTTGAATATCGGTTCTAATATCGGATTCAATATCGGTTTTTCAATATCGGTTTTTCAATATCAGTTTTTCGATATCAGTTTTTCAATATTTGTTTTTCAATATCGGTTTTTCAATATCGGTTCTAATATCGGTTTCAATATCAGTTTTTCAATATCGGATTTTCAATATCGGTTTTTCAATATCGGTTCTAATATCGGTTTCAATATCGGTTTTTCAATATCGGTTTAATATCGGTTTCAATATCGTTTTTTCAATATCGGTTTTTCAATATCGGTTTTTCAATATCGGTTCTAATATCGGTTTCAATATCAGTTTTTCAATATCGGTTTTTCAATATCGGTTTTTCAATATCAGTTTTTCGATATCAGTTTTTCAATATTTGTTTTTCAATATCGGTTTTTCAATATTTGTTCTGCAATATCGGTTCTAATATCGGATTCAATATCGGTTTTTCAATATCGGTTTTGCAATATAAGTTTTTCAATATCGGTTTTTCAATATCGGTTTTGCAATATCAGTTTCTCAATATCAGTTTTTCAATATCGGTTCTAATATCGGATTCAATATCGGTTTTTCAATATAGGTTTATCAATATCAGTTTTTCGATATCAGTTTTTCAATATTTGTTTTTCAATATCGGTTTTTCAATATTTGTTCTGCAATATCGGTTTTTGAATATCGGTTCTAATATCGGATTCAATATCGGTTTTTCAATATCGGTTTTGCAATATCGGTTTTTCAATATCGGTTTTGCAATATCAGTTTTTCAATATCGGTTCTAATATCGGATTCAATATCGGTTTTTCAATATAGGTTTATCAATATCAGTTTTTCGATATCAGTTTTTCAATATTTGTTTTTCAATATCGGTTTTTAATATCGGTTTTGCAATATCAGTTTTTCGATATCAGTTTTTCAATATTTGTTTTTCAATATCGGTTTTTCAATATCGGTTCTAATATCGGTTTCAATATCAGTTTTTCGATATCAGTTTTTCAATATTTGTTTTTCAATATCGGTTTTTCAATATCGGTTCTAATATCGGTTTCAATATCAGTTTTTCAATATCGGATTTTCAATATCGGTTTTTCAATATCGGCTCTAATATCGGTTTCAATATCGGTTTTTCAATATCGGTTTAATATCGGTTTCAATATCGTTTTTTCAATATCGGTTTTTCAATATCGGTTCTAATATCGGTTTCAATATCAGTTTTTCAATATCGGATTTTCAATATCGGTTTTTCAATATCAGTTTTTCGATATCAGTTTTTCAATATTTGTTTTTCAATATCGGTTTTTCAATATCGGTTCTAATATCGGTTTCAATATCGGTTTTTCAATATCGGTTTTTCAATATCGGTTTAATATCGGTTTCAATATCGTTTTTTCAATATCGGTTTTTCAATATCGGTTTTGCAATATTTGTTCTCTAATATCGGTTTTTGAATATCGGTTCTAATATCGGATTCAATATCGGTTTTTCAATATCGGTTTTTCAATATCAGTTTTTCGATATTAGTTTTTCAATATTTGTTTTTCAATATCGGTTTTTCAATATCGGTTCTAATATCGGTTTCAATATCAGTTTTTCAATATCGGATTTTCAATATCGGTTTTTCAATATCGGTTCTAATATCGGATTCAATATCGGTTTTTCAATATAGGTTTATCAATATCAGTTTTTCGATATCAGTTTTTCAATATTTGTTTTTCAATATCGGTTTTTCAATATCGGTTCTAATATCGGTTTCAATATCAGTTTTTCAATATCGGATTTTCAATATCGGTTTTTCAATATCGGTTCTAATATCGGATTCAATATCGGTTTTTCAATATAGGTTTATCAATATCAGTTTTTCGATATCAGTTTTTCAATATTTGTTTTTCAATATCGGTTTTTCAATATCGGTTTTGCAATATCAGTTTTTCGATATCAGTTTTTCAATATTTGTTTTTCAATATCGGTTCTAATATCGGATTCAATATCAGTTTTTCAATATCGGTTTTTCAATATCAGTTATTCGATATAGGTTTTTCAATATCGGTTTTTCAATATCGGTTTTTCAATATCGGTTTTGCAATATCGGTTTTTCAATATCGGTTTTGCAATATCAGTTTTTCAATATCGGTTCTAATATCGGATTCAATATCGGTTTTTCAATATAGGTTTATCAATATCAGTTTTTCGATATCAGTTTTTCAATATTTGTTTTTCAATATCGGTTTTTAATATCGGTTTTGCAATATCAGTTTTTCGATATCAGTTTTTCAATATTTGTTTTTCAATATCGGTTTTTCAATATCGGTTCTAATATCGGTTTCAATATCAGTTTTTCAATATCGGTTCTAATATCGGATTCAATATCGGTTTTTCAATATAGGTTTATCAATATCAGTTTTTCGATATCAGTTTTTCAATATTTGTTTTTCAATATCGGTTTTTCAATATCGGTTTTGCAATATCAGTTTTTCGATATCAGTTTTTCAATATTTGCTTTTCAATATCGGTTCTAATATCGGATTCAATATCAGTTTTTCAATATCGGTTTTTCAATATCAGTTATTCGATATAGGTTTATCAATATCAGTTTTTCGATATCAGTTTTTCAATATTTGTTTTTCAATATCGGTTTTTCAATATCGGTTTTGCAATATCAGTTTTTCGATATCAGTTTTTCAATATTTGTTTTTCAATATCGGTTCTAATATCGGATTCAATATCAGTTTTTCAATATCGGTTTTTCAATATCAGTTATTCGATATAGGTTTTTCAATATCGGTTTTTCAATATCGGTTCTAATATCGGTTTCAATATCAGTTTTTCAATATCGGATTTTCAATATCGGTTTTTCAATATCGGTTCTAATATCGGTTTCAATATCGGTTTTTCAATATCGGTTTAATATCGGTTTCAATATCGTTTTTTCAATATCGGTTTTTCAATATCGGTTCTAATATCGGTTTCAATATCAGTTTTTCAATATCGGATTTTCAATATCGGTTTTTCAATATCAGTTTTTCGATATCAGTTTTTCAATATTTGTTTTTCAATATCGGTTTTTCAATATCGGTTCTAATATCGGTTTCAATATTTGTTTTTGAATATCGGTTCTAATATCGGATTCAATATCGGTTTTTCAATATCGGTTTTTCAATATCAGTTTTTCGATATCAGTTTTTCAATATTTGTTTTTCAATATCGGTTTTTCAATATCGGTTCTAATATCGGTTTCAATATCAGTTTTTCAATATCGGATTTTCAATATCGGTTTTTCAATATCGGTTCTAATACCGGTTTCAATATCGGTTTTTCAATATCGGTTTAATATCGGTTTCAATATCGTTTTTTCAATATCGGTTTTTCAATATCGGTTTAATATCGGTTTCAATATCGTTTTTTCAATATCGGTTTTTCAATATCGGTTTTTCAATATCAGTTTTTCGATATCAGTTTTTCAATATTTGTTTTTCAATATCGGTTTTTCAATATTTGTTCTGCAATATCGGTTTTTGAATATCGGTTCTAATATCGGATTCAATATCGGTTTTTCAATATCGGTTTTGCAATATAAGTTTTTCAATATCGGTTTTTCAATATCGGTTTTGCAATATCAGTTTCTCAATATCAGTTTTTCAATATCGGTTCTAATATCGGATTCAATATCGGTTTTTCAATATAGGTTTATCAATATCAGTTTTTCGATATCAGTTTTTCAATATTTGTTTTTCAATATCAGTTTTTCGATATCAGTTTTTCAATATTTGTTTTTCAATATCGGTTTTTCAATATTTGTTCTGCAATATCGGTTTTTGAATATCGGTTCTAATATCGGATTCAATATCGGTTTTTCAATATCGGTTTTGCAATATAAGTTTTTCAATATCGGTTTTTCAATATCGGTTTTGCAATATCAGTTTCTCAATATCAGTTTTTCAATATCGGTTCTAATATCGGATTCAATATCGGTTTTTCAATATAGGTTTATCAATATCAGTTTTTCGATATCAGTTTTTCAATATTTGTTTTTCAATATCGGTTTTTCAATATCGGTTTTGCAATATCAGTTTTTCGATATCAGTTTTTCAATATTTGTTTTTCAATATCGGTTTTTCAATATCGGTTCTAATATCGGTTTCAATATCAGTTTTTCAATATCAGTTTTTCAATATTTGTTTTTCAATATCGGTTTTTCAATATCGGTTCTAATATCGGTTTCAATATCAGTTTTTCAATATCGGATTTTCAATATCGGTTTTTCAATATCGGTTCTAATATCGGTTTCAATATCGGTTTTTCAATATCGGTTTAATATCGGTTTCAATATCGTTTTTTCAAAATCGGTTTTTCAATATCGGTTCTAATATCGGTTTCAATATCAGTTTTTCAATATCGGATTTTCAATATCGGTTTTTCAATATCAGTTTTTCGATATCAGTTTTTCAATATTTGTTTTTCAATATCGGTTTTTCAATATCGGTTCTAATATCGGTTTCAATATCGGTTTTTCAATATCGGTTTTGCAATATCGGTTTTTCAATATCGGTTTTGCAATATCGGTTTTTCAATATCGGATTTTCAATATCAGTTTTTCGATATCAGTTTTTCAATATTTGTTTTTCAATATCGGTTTTTCAATATTTGTTCTGCAATATCGGTTTTTGAATATCGGTTCTAATATCGGATTCAATATCGGTTTTTCAATATCGGTTTTGCAATATAAGTTTTTCAATATCGGTTTTTCAATATCGGTTTTTCAATATCAGTTTTTCGATATCAGTTTTTCAATATTTGTTTTTCAATATCGGTTTTTCAATATCGGTTCTAATATCGGTTTCAATATCAGTTTTTCAATATCGGTTTTTCAATATCGGTTTTTCAATATCAGTTTTTCGATATCAGTTTTTCAATATTTGTTTTTCAATATCGGTTTTTCAATATTTGTTCTGCAATATCGGTTCTAATATCGGATTCAATATCGGTTTTTCAATATCGGTTTTGCAATATAAGTTTTTCAATATCGGTTTTTCAATATCGGTTTTGCAATATCAGTTTCTCAATATCAGTTTTTCAATATCGGTTCTAATATCGGTTTCAATATCAGTTTTTCAATATCGGATTTTCAATATCGGTTTTTCAATATCGGTTCTAATATCGTTTTCAATATCGGTTTTTCAATATCGGTTTAATATCGGTTTCAATATCTTTTTTTCAATATCGGTTTTTCAATATCGGTTCTAATATCGGTTTCAATATCAGTTTTTCAATATCGGTTTTTCAATATCAGTTTTTCGATATCAGTTTTTCAATATTTGTTTTTCAATATCGGTTTTTCAATATCGGTTCTAATATCGGTTTTTCAATATCGGTTTTGCAATATAAGTTTTTCAATATCGGTTTTTCAATATCGGTTTTGCAATATCAGTTTCTCAATATCAGTTTTTCAATATCGGTTCTAATATCGGTTTCAATATCAGTTTTTCAATATCGGATTTTCAATATCGGTTTTTCAATATCGGTTCTAATATCGTTTTCAATATCGGTTTTTCAATATCGGTTTAATATCGGTTTCAATATCTTTTTTTCAATATCGGTTTTTCAATATCGGTTTTTCAATATCGGTTCTAATATCGGTTTCAATATCAGTTTTTCAATATCGGTTTTTCAATATCAGTTTTTCGATATCAGTTTTTCAATATTTGTTTTTCAATATCGGTTCTAATATCGGTTTCAATATCAGTTTTTCAATATCGGTTTTTCAATATCGGTTTTGCAATATCAGTTTTTCGATATCAGTTTTTCAATATTTGTTTTTCAATATCGGTTTTTCAATATCGGTTCTAATATCGGTTTCAATATCAGTTTTTCAATATCGGATTTTCAATATCGGTTTTTCAATATCGGTTCTAATATCGTTTTCAATATCGGTTTTTCAATATCGGTTTAATAGCGGTTTCAATATCTTTTTTTCAATATCGGTTTTTCAATATCGGTTTTTCAATATCGGTTCTAATATCGGTTTCAATATCAGTTTTTCAATATCGGTTTTTCAATATCGGTTCTAATATCGGTTTCAATATCAGTTTTTCAATATCGGTTTTTCAATATCAGTTTTTCGATATCAGTTTTTCAATATTTGTTTTTCAATATCGGTTTTTCAATATCGGTTCTAATATCGGTTTTTCAATATCGGTTTTGCAATATAAGTTTTTCAATATCGGTTTTTCAATATCGGTTTTTCAATATCGGTTCTAATATCGGTTTCAATATCGGTTTTTCAATATCGGTTTTTCAATATCGGTTTAATATCGGTTTCAATATCGTTTTTTCAATATCGGTTTTTCAATATCGGTTTTGCAATATTTGTTCTCTAATATCGGTTTTTGAATATCGGTTCTAATATCGGTTTCAATATCGTTTTTTCAATATCGGTTTTTCAATATCGGTTTAATATCGGTTTCAATATCGTTTTTTCAATATCGGTTTTTCAATATCGGTTTTTCAATATCGGTTTTTCAATATCGGTTTTTCAATATCGGTTTAATATCGGTTTCAATATCGTTTTTTCAATATCGGTTTTTCAATATCGGTTTTTCAATATTTGTTCTGCAATATCGGTTTTTGAATATCGGTTCTAATATCGGATTCAATATCGGTTTTTCAATATCGGTTTTGCAATATCGGTTTTTCAATATCGGTTTTGCAATATCAGTTTTTCAATATCGGTTCTAATATCGGATTCAATATCGGTTTTTCAATATAGGTTTATCAATATCAGTTTTTCGATATCAGTTTTTCAATATTTGTTTTTCAATATCGGTTTTTAATATCGGTTTTGCAATATCAGTTTTTCGATATCAGTTTTTCAATATTTGTTTTTCAATATCGGTTTTTCAATATCGGTTCTAATATCGGTTTCAATATCAGTTTTTCGATATGAGTTTTTCAATATTTGTTTTTCAATATCGGTTTTTCAATATCGGTTCTAATATCGGTTTCAATAGCAGTTTTTCAATATCGGATTTTCAATATCGGTTTTTCAATATCGGTTCTAATATCGGTTTCAATATCGGTTTTTCAATATCGGTTTAATATCGGTTTCAATATCGTTTTTTCAATATCGGTTTTTCAATATCGGTTCTAATATCGGTTTCAATATCAGTTTTTCAATATCGGATTTTCAATATCGGTTTTTCAATATCAGTTTTTCGATATCAGTTTTTCAATATTTGTTTTTCAATATCGGTTTTTCAATATCGGTTCTAATATCGGTTTCAATATCGGTTTTTCAATATCGGTTTTTCAATATCGGTTTAATATCGGTTTCAATATCGTTTTTTCAATATCGGTTTTTCAATATCGGTTTTGCAATATTTGTTCTCTAATATCGGTGTTTGAATATCGGTTCTAATATCGGATTCAATATCGGTTTTTCAATATCGGTTTTTCAATATCAGTTTTTCGATATTAGTTTTTCAATATTTGTTTTTCAATATCGGTTTTTCAATATCGGTTCTAATATCGGTTTCAATATCAGTTTTTCAATATCGGATTTTCAATATCGGTTTTGCAATATCGGTTTTTCAATATCGGTTTTGCAATATCAGTTTTTCAATATCGGTTCTAATATCGGATTCAATATCGGTTTTTCAATATAGGTTTATCAATATCAGTTTTTCGATATCAGTTTTTCAATATTTGTTTTTCAATATCGGTTTTTAATATCGGTTTTGCAATATCAGTTTTTCGATATCAGTTTTTTCAATATTTGTTTTTCAATATCGGTTTTTCAATATCGGTTCTAATATCGGTTTCAATATCAGTTTTTCAATATCGGTTCTAATATCGGATTCAATATCGGTTTTTCAATATAGGTTTATCAATATCAGTTTTTCGATATCAGTTTTTCAATATTTGTTTTTCAATATCGGTTTTTTCAATATCGGTTTTGCAATATCAGTTTTTCGATATCAGTTTTTCAATATTTGTTTTTCAATATCGGTTCTAATATCGGATTCAATATCAGTTTTTCAATATCGGTTTTTCAATATCAGTTATTCGATATAGGTTTATCAATATCAGTTTTTCGATATCAGTTTTTCAATATTTGTTTTTCAATATCGGTTTTTCAATATCGGTTTTGCAATATCAGTTTTTCGATATCAGTTTTTCAATATTTGTTTTTCAATATCGGTTCTAATATCGGATTCAATATCAGTTTTTCAATATCGGTTTTTCAATATCAGTTATTCGATATAGGTTTTTCAATATCGGTTTTTCAATATCGGTTCTAATATCGGTTTCAATATCAGTTTTTCAATATCGGATTTTCAATATCGGTTTTTCAATATCGGTTCTAATATCGGTTTCAATATCGGTTTTTCAATATCGGTTTAATATCGGTTTCAATATCGTTTTTTCAATATCGGTTTTTCAATATCGGTTCTAATATCGGTTTCAATATCAGTTTTTCAATATCGGATTTTCAATATCGGTTTTTCAATATCAGTTTTTCGATATCAGTTTTTCAATATTTGTTTTTCAATATCGGTTTTTCAATATCGGTTCTAATATCGGTTTCAATATTTGTTGTTGAATATCGGTTCTAATATCGGATTCAATATCGGTTTTTTCAATATCGGTTTTTCAATATCAGTTTTTCGATATCAGTTTTTCAATATTTGTTTTTCATTATCGGTTTTTCAATATCGGTTCTAATATCGGTTTCAATATCAGTTTTTCAATATCGGATTTTCAATATCGGTTTTTCAATATCGGTTCTAATATCGGTTTCAATATCGGTTTTTCAATATCGGTTTAATATCGGTTTCAATATCGTTTTTTCAATATCGGTTTTTCAATATCGGTTTAATATCGGTTTCAATATGGTTTTTTCAATATCGGTTTTCAATATCGGTTTTTCAATATCAGTTTTTCGATATCAGTTTTTCAATATTTGTTTTTCAATATCGGTTTTTCAATATTTGTTCTGCAATATCGGTTTTTGAATATCGGTTCTAATATCGGATTCAATATCGGTTTTTCAATATCGGTTTTGCAATATAAGTTTTTCAATATCGGTTTTTCAATATCGGTTTTGCAATATCAGTTTCTCAATATCAGTTTTTCAATATCGGTTCTAATATCGGATTCAATATCGGTTTTTCAATATAGGTTTATCAATATCAGTTTTTCGATATCAGTTTTTCAATATTTGTTTTTCAATATCAGTTTTTCGATATCAGTTTTTCAATATTTGTTTTTCAATATCGGTTTTTCAATATTTGTACTGCAATATCGGTTTTTGAATATCGGTTCTAATATCGGATTCAATATCGGTTTTTCAATATCGGTTTTGCAATATAAGTTTTTCAATATCGGTTTTTCAATATCGGTTTTGCAATATCAGTTTCTCAATATCAGTTTTTCAATATCGGTTCTAATATCGGATTCAATATCGGTTTTTCAATATAGGTTTATCAATATCAGTTTTTCGATATCAGTTTTTCAATATTTGTTTTTCAATATCGGTTTTTCAATATCGGTTTTGCAATATCAGTTTTTCGATATCAGTTTTTCAATATTTGTTTTTCAATATCGGTTTTTCAATATCGGTTCTAATATCGGTTTCTATATCAGTTTTTCAATATCAGTTTTTCAATATTTGTTTTTCAATATCGGTTTTTCAATATCGGTTCTAATATCGGTTTCAATATCAGTTTTTCAATATCGGATTTTCTATATCGGTTTTTCAATATCGGTTCTAATATCGGTTTCAATATCGGTTTTTCAATATCGGTTTAATATCGGTTTCAATATCGTTTTTTCAATATCGGTTTTTCAATATCGGTTCTAATATCGGTTTCAATATCAGTTTTTCAATATCGGATTTTCAATATCGGTTTTTCAATATCAGTTTTTCGATATCAGTTTTTCAATATTTGTTTTTCAATATCGGTTTTTCAATATCGGTTCTAATATGGGTTTCAATATCGGTTTTTCAATATCGGTTTTGCAATATCGGTTTTTCAATATCGGTTTTGCAATATCGGTTTTTCAATATCGGATTTTCAATATCAGTTTTTCGATATCAGTTTTTCAATATTTGTTTTTCAATATCGGTTTTTCAATATTTGTTCTGCAATATCGGTTTTTGAATATCGGTTCTAATATCGGATACAATATCGGTTTTTCAATATCGGTTTTGCAATATAAGTTTTTCAATATCGGTTTTTCAATATCGGTTTTTCAATATCAGTTTTTCGATATCAGTTTTTCAATATTTGTTTTTCAATATCGGTTTTTCAATATCGGTTCTAATATCGGTTTCAATATCAGTTTTTCAATATCGGTTTTTCAATATCGGTTTTTCAATATCAGTTTTTCGATATCAGTTTTTCAATATTTGTTTTTCAATATCGGTTTTTCAATATTTGTTCTGCAATATCGGTTCTAATATCGGATTCAATATCGGTTTTTCAATATCGGTTTTGCAATATAAGTTTTTCAATATCGGTTTTTCAATATCGGTTTTGCAATATCAGTTTCTCAATATCAGTTTTTCAATATCGGTTCTAATATCGGTTTCAATATCAGTTTTTCAATATCGGATTTTCAATATCGGTTTTTCAATATCGGTTCTAATATCGTTTTCAATATCGGTTTTTCAATATCGGTTTAATATCGGTTTCAATATCTTTTTTTCAATATCGGTTTTTCAATATCGGTTCTAATATCGGTTTCAATATCAGTTTTTCAATATCGGTTTTTCAATATCGGTTTTTCAATATCGGTTCTAATATCGGTTTCAATATCAGTTTTTCAATATCGGTTTTTCAATATCAGTTTTTCGATATCAGTTTTTCAATATTTGTTTTTCAATATCGGTTTTTCAATATCGGTTCTAATATCGGATTCAATATCAGTTTTTCAATATCGGTTTTTCAATATCAGTTATTCGATATCGGTTTTTCAATATCGGTTTTTCAATATCGGTTTTTCAATATCGGTTTTTCAATATCGGTTTTGCAATATCAGTTTCTCAATATCAGTTTTTCAATATCGGTTCTAATATCGGATTCAATATCGGTTTTTCAATATAGGTTTATCAATATCGGTTTAATATCGGTTTCAATATCGTTTTTTCAATATCGGTTTTTCAATATCGGTTCTAATATCGGTTTCAATATCAGTTTTTCAATATCGGATTTTCAATATCGGTTTTTCAATATCAGTTTTTCGATATCAGTTTTTCAATATTTGTTTTTCAATATCGGTTTTTCAATATCGGTTCTAATATCGGTTTCAATATCGGTTTTTCAATATCGGGTTTTCAATATCGGTTTAATATCGGTTTCAATATCGTTTTTTCAATATCGGTTTTTCAATATCGGTTTTGCAATATTTGTTCTCTAATATCGGTTTTTGAATATCGGTTCTAATATCGGATTCAATATCGGTTTTTCAATATCGGTTTTTCAATATCAGTTTTTCGATATCAGTTTTTCAATATTTGTTTTTCAATATCGGTTTTTTAATATCGGTTCTAATATCGGTTTCAATATCAGTTTTTCAATATCGGATTTTCAATATCGGTTTTTCAATATCGGTTCTAATATCGGTTTCAATATCGGTTTTTCAATATCGGTTTAATATCGGTTTCAATATCGTTTTTTCAATATCGGTTTTTCAATATCGGTTTAATATCGGTTTCAATATCGTTTTTTCAATATCGGTTTTTCAATATCGGTTTTTCAATATCAGTTTTTCGATATCAGTTTTTCAATATTTGTTTTTCAATATCGGTTTTTCAATATTTGTTCTGCAATATCGGTTTTTGAATATCGGTTCTAATATCGGATTCAATATCGGTTTTTCAATATCGGTTTTGCAATATAAGTTTTTCAATATCGGTTTTTCAATATCGGTTTTGCAATATCAGTTTCTCAATATCAGTTTTTCAATATCGGTTCTAATATCGGATTCAATATCGGTTTTTCAATATAGGTTTATCAATATCAGTTTTTCGATATCAGTTTTTCAATATTTGTTTTTCAATATCGGTTTTTCAATATCGGTTTTGCAATATCAGTTTTTCGATATCAGTTTTTCAATATTTGTTTTTCAATATCGGTTTTTCAATATCGGTTCTAATATCGGTTTCAATATCAGTTTTTCAATATCAGTTTTTCAATATTTGTTTTTCAATATCGGTTTTTCAATATCGGTTCTAATATCGGTCTCAATATCAGTTTTTCAATATCGGATTTTCAATATCGGTTTTTCAATATCGGTTCTAATATCGGTTTCAATATCGGTTTTTCAATATCGGTTTAATATCGGTTTCAATATCGTTTTTTTCAATATCGGTTTTTCAATATCGGTTCTAATATCGGTTTCAATATCAGTTTTTCAATATCGGATTTTCAATATCGGTTTTTCAATATCAGTTTTTCGATATCAGTTTTTCAATATTTGTTTTTCAATATCGGTTTTTCAATATCGGTTCTAATATCGGTTTCAATATCGGTTTTTCAATATCGGTTTTGCAATATCGGTTTTTCAATATCGGTTTTGCAATATCGGTTTTTCAATATCGGATTTTCAATATCAGTTTTTCGATATCAGTTTTTCAATATTTGTTTTTCAATATCGGTTTTTCAATATTTGTTCTGCAATATCGGTTTTTGAATATCGGTTCTAATATCGGATTCAATATCGGTTTTTCAATATCGGTTTTGCAATATAAGTTTTTCAATATCGGTTTTTCAATATCGGTTTTTCAATATCAGTTTTTCGATATCAGTTTTTCAATATTTGTTTTTCAATATCGGTTTTTCAATATCGGTTCTAATATCGGTTTCAATATCAGTTTTTCAATATCGGTTTTTCAATATCGGTTTTTCAATATCAGTTTTTCGATATCAGTTTTTCAATATTTGTTTTTCAATATCGGTTTTTCAATATTTGTTCTGCAATATCGGTTCTAATATCGGATTCAATATCGGTTTTTCAATATCGGTTTTGCAATATAAGTTTTTCAATATCGGTTTTTCAATATCGGTTTTGCAATATCAGTTTCTCAATATCAGTTTTTCAATATCGGTTCTAATATCGGTTTCAATATCAGTTTTTCAATATCGGATTTTCAATATCGGTTTTTCAATATCGGTTCTAATATCGTTTTCAATATCGGTTTTTCAATATCGGTTTAATATCGGTTTCAATATCTTTTTTTCAATATCGGTTTTTCAATATCGGTTTTTCAATATCGGTTCTAATATCGGTTTCAATATCAGTTTTTCAATATCGGTTTTTCAATATCAGTTTTTCGATATCAGTTTTTCAATATTTGTTTTTCAATATCGGTTTTTCAATATCGGTTCTAATATCGGTTTTTCAATATCGGTTTTGCAATATAAGTTTTTCAATATCGGTTTTTCAATATCGGTTTTTCAATATCAGTTTTTCGATATCAGTTTTTCAATATTTGTTTTTCAATATCGGTTTTTCAATATCGGTTCTAATATCGGTTTCAATATCAGTTTTTCAATATCGGATTTTCAATATCGGTTTTTCAATATCGGTTCTAATATCGTTTTCAATATCGGTTTTTCAATATCGGTTTAATATCGGTTTCAATATCTTTTTTTCAATATCGGTTTTTCAATATCGGTTTTTCAATATCGGTTCTAATATCGGTTTCAATATCAGTTTTTCAATATCGGTTTTTCAATATCAGTTTTTCGATATCAGTTTTTCAATATTTGTTTTTCAATATCGGTTTTTCAATATCGGTTCTAATATCGGATTCAATATCAGTTTTTCAATATCGGTTTTTCAATATCAGTTATTCGATATCGGTTTTTCAATATCGGTTTTTCAATATCGGTTTTGCAATATCAGTTTCTCAATATCAGTTTTTCAATATCGGTTCTAATATCGGATTCAATATCGGTTTTTCAATATAGGTTTATCAATATCGGTTTAATATCGGTTTCAATATCGTTTTTTCAATATCGGTTTTTCAATATCGGTTCTAATATCGGTTTCAATATCAGTTTTTCAATATCGGATTTTCAATATCGGTTTTTCAATATCAGTTTTTCGATATCAGTTTTTCAATATTTGTTTTTCAATATCGGTTTTTCAATATCGGTTCTAATATCGGTTTCAATATCGGTTTTTCAATATCGGTTTTTCAATATCGGTTTAATATCGGTTTCAATATCGTTTTTTCAATATCGGTTTTTCAATATCGGTTTTGCAATATTTGTTCTCTAATATCGGTTTTTGAATATCGGTTCTAATATCGGATTCAATATCGGTTTTTCAATATCGGTTTTTCAATATCAGTTTTTCGATATCAGTTTTTCAATATTTGTTTTTCAATATCGGTTCTAATATCGGTTTCAATATCAGTTTTTCAATATCAGTTTTTCAATATCGGTTCTAATATCGGATTCAATATCGGTTTTTCAATATAGGTTTATCAATATCAGTTTTTCGATATCAGTTTTTCAATATTTGTTTTTCAATATCGGTTTTTAATATCGGTTTTGCAATATCAGTTTTTCGATATCAGTTTTTCAATATTTGTTTTTCAATATCGGTTTTTCAATATCGGTTCTAATATCGGTTTCAATATCAGTTTTTCGATATCAGTTTTTCAATATTTGTTTTTCAATATCGGTTTTTCAATATCGGTTCTAATATCGGTTTCAATATCAGTTTTTCAATATCGGATTTTCAATATCGGTTTTTCAATATCGGTTCTAATATCGGTTTCAATATCGGTTTTTCAATATCGGTTTAATATCGGTTTCAATATCGTTTTTTCAATATCGGTTTTTCAATATCGGTTCTAATATCGGTTTCAATATCAGTTTTTCAATATCGGATTTTCAATATCGGTTTTTCAATATCAGTTTTTCGATATCAGTTTTTCAATATTTGTTTTTCAATATCGGTTTTTCAATATCGGTTCTAATATCGGTTTCAATATCGGTTTTTCAATATCGGTTTTTCAATATCGGTTTAATATCGGTTTCAATATCGTTTTTTCAATATCGGTTTTTCAATATCGGTTTTGCAATATTTGTTCTCTAATATCGGTTTTTGAATATCGGTTCTAATATCGGATTCAATATCGGTTTTTCAATATCGGTTTTTCAATATCAGTTTTTCGATATTAGTTTTTCAATATTTGTTTTTCAATATCGGTTTTTCAATATCGGTTCTAATATCGGTTTCAATATCAGTTTTTCAATATCGGATTTTCAATATCGGTTTTTCAATATCGGTTCTAATATCGGATTCAATATCGGTTTTTCAATATAGGTTTATCAATATCAGTTTTTCGATATCAGTTTTTCAATATTTGTTTTTCAATATCGGTTTTTCAATATCGGTTTTGCAATATCAGTTTTTCGATATCAGTTTTTCAATATTTGTTTTTCAATATCGGTTCTAATATCGGATTCAATATCAGTTTTTCAATATCGGTTTTTCAATATCAGTTATTCGATATAGGTTTTTCAATATCGGTTTTTCAATATCGGTTTTTCAATATCGGTTTTTCAATATCGGTTTTGCAATATCGGTTTTTCAATATCGGTTTTGCAATATCAGTTTTTCAATATCGGTTCTAATATCGGATTCAATATCGGTTTTTCAATATAGGTTTATCAATATCAGTTTTTCGATATCAGTTTTTCAATATTTGTTTTTCAATATCGGTTTTTAATATCGGTTTTGCAATATCAGTTTTTCGATATCAGTTTTTCAATATTTGTTTTTCAATATCGGTTTTTCAATATCGGTTCTAATATCGGTTTCAATATCAGTTTTTCAATATCGGTTCTAATATCGGATTCAATATCGGTTTTTCAATATAGGTTTATCAATATCAGTTTTTCGATATCAGTTTTTCAATATTTGTTTTTCAATATCGGTTTTTCAATATCGGTTTTGCAATATCAGTTTTTCGATATCAGTTTTTCAATATTTGTTTTTCAATATCGGTTCTAATATCGGATTCAATATCAGTTTTTCAATATCGGTTTTTCAATATCAGTTATTCGATATCAGTTTTTCAATATTTGTTTTTCAATATCGGTTTTTCAATATCGGTTCTAATATCGGTTTCAATATCAGTTTTTCAATATCAGTTTTTCAATATTTGTTTTTCAATATCGGGTTTTCAATATCGGTTCTAATATCGGTTTCAATATCAGTTTTTCAATATCGGATTTTCAATATCGGTTTTTCAATATCGGTTCTAATATCGGTTTCAATATCGGTTTTTCAATATCGGTTTAATATCGGTTTCAATATCGTTTTTTCAATATCGGTTTTTCAATATCGGTTCTAATATCGGTTTCAATATCAGTTTTTCAATATCGGATTTTCAATATCGGTTTTTCAATATCAGTTTTTCGATATCAGTTTTTCAATATTTGTTTTTCAATATCGGTTTTTCAATATCGGTTCTAATATCGGTTTCAATATCGGTTTTTCAATATCGGCTTAATATCGGTTTCAATATCGTTTTTTCAATATCGGTTTTTCAATATCGGTTTTTCAATATCGGTTTTGCAATATTTGTTCTCTAATATCGGTTTTTGAATATCGGTTCTAATATCGGATTCAATATCGGTTTTTCAATATCGGTTTTTCAATATCAGTTTTTCGATATCAGTTTTTCAATATTTGTTTTTCAATATCGGTTTTTCAATATCGGTTCTAATATCGGTTTCAATATCAGTTTTTCAATATCGGATTTTCAATATCGGTTTTTCAATATCGGTTCTAATATCGGTTTCAATATCGGTTTTTCAATATCGGTTTAATATCGGTTTCAATATCGTTTTTTCAATATCGGTTTTTCAATATCGGTTTTTCAATATCAGTTTTTCGATATCAGTTTTTCAATATTTGTTTTTCAATATCGGTTTTTCAATATTTGTTCTGCAATATCGGTTTTTCAATATCGGTTCTAATATCGGTTTCAATATCAGTTTTTCAATATCGGTTTTTCAATATCGGTTTTTCAATATCAGTTTTTCGATATCAGTTTTTCAATATTTGTTTTTCAATATCGGTTTTTCAATATCGGTTTTTCAATATCGGTTTTTCAATTTCAGTTTTTCAATATTTGTTCTCCAATATCGGTTTTTGAATATCGGTTCGAATATCGGATTCAATATCGGTTTTTCAATATCGGTATTTCAATATTTGTTTTTCAATATCGGTTTTTCAATATCAGTTTTTCAATATTTGTTCTCCAATATCGGTTTATGAATATCGGTTCTAATATCGGATTCAATATCGGTTTTTCAATATAGGTTTATCAATATCAGTTTTTCGATATCAGTTTTTCAATATTTGTTTTTCAATATCGGTTTTTCAATATCGGTTTTGCAATATCAGTTTCTCAATATCAGTTTTTCAATATCGGTTCTAATATCGGATTCAATATCGGTTTTTCAATATAGGTTTATCAATATCAGTTTTTCGATATCAGTTTTTCAATATTTGTTTTTCAATATCGGTTTTTCAATATCGGTTTTGCAATATCAGTTTTTCGATATCAGTTTTTCAATATTTGTTTTTCAATATCGGTTCTAATATCGGATTCAATATCAGTTTTTCAATATCGGTTTTTCAATATCAGTTATTCGATATAGGTTTTTCAATATCGGTTTTTCAATATCGGTTTTTCAATATCGGTTTTGCAATATCGGTTTTTCAATATTTGTTTTTCAATATCGGTTTTTCAATATCGGTTCTAATATCGGTTTCAATATCAGTTTTTCAATATCGGATTTTCAATATCGGTTTTTCAATATCGGTTCTAATATCGGTTTCAATATCGGTTTTTCAATATCGGTTTAATATCGGTTTCAATATCGTTTTTTCAATATCGGTTTTTCAATATCGGTTTAATATCGGTTTCAATATCGTTTTTTCAATATCGGTTTTTCAATATCGGTTTTTCAATATCAGTTTTTCGATATCAGTTTTTCAATATTTGTTTTTCAATATCGGTTTTTCAATATTTGTTCTGCAATATCGGTTTTTGAATATCGGTTCTAATATCGGATTCAATATCGGTTTTTCAATATCGGTTTTGCAATATAAGTTTTTCAATATCGGTTTTTCAATATCGGTTTTGCAATATCAGTTTCTCAATATCAGTTTTTCAATATCGGTTCTAATATCGGATTCAATATCGGTTTTTCAATATAGGTTTATCAATATCAGTTTTTCGATATCAGTTTTTCAATATTTGTTTTTCAATATCAGTTTTTCGATATCAGTTTTTCAATATTTGTTTTTCAATATCGGTTTTTCAATATTTGTTCTGCAATATCGGTTTTTGAATATCGGTTCTAATATCGGATTCAATATCGGTTTTTCAATATCGGCTTTGCAATATAAGTTTTTCAATATCGGTTTTTCAATATCGGTTTTGCAATATCAGTTTCTCAATATCAGTTTTTCAATATCGGTTCTAATATCGGATTCAATATCGGTTTTTCAATATAGGTTTATCAATATCAGTTTTTCGATATCAGTTTTTCAATATTTGTTTTTCAATATCGGTTTTTCAATATTTGTTCTGCAATATCGGTTTTTGAATATCGGTTCTAATATCGGATTCAATATCGGTTTTTCAATATCGGTTTTGCAATATCGGTTTTTCAATATCGGTTTTGCAATATCAGTTTTTCAATATCGGTTCTAATATCGGATTCAATATCGGTTTTTCAATATAGGTTTATCAATATCAGTTTTTCGATATCAGTTTTTCAATATTTGTTTTTCAATATCGGTTTTTAATATCGGTTTTGCAATATCAGTTTTTCGATATCAGTTTTTCAATATTTGTTTTTCAATATCGGTTTTTCAATATCGGTTCTAATATCGGTTTCAATATCAGTTTTTCGATATCAGTTTTTCAATATTTGTTTTTCAATATCGGTTTTTCAATATCGGTTCTAATATCGGTTTCAATATCAGTTTTTCAATATCGGATTTTCAATATCGGTTTTTCAATATCGGTTCTAATATCGGTTTCAATATCGGTTTTTCAATATCGGTTTAATATCGGTTTCAATATCGTTTTTTCAATATCGGTTTTTCAATATCGGTTCTAATATCGGTTTCAATATCAGTTTTTCAATATCGGATTTTCAATATCGGTTTTTCAATATCAGTTTTTCGATATCAGTTTTTCAATATCGGTTTTTCAATATCGGTTTAATATCGGTTTCAATATCGTTTTTTCAATATCGGTTTTTCAATATCGGTTTTGCAATATTTGTTCTCTAATATCGGTTTTTGAATATCGGTTCTAATATCGGATTCAATATCGGTTTTTCAATATCGGTTTTTCAATATCAGTTTTCCGATATTAGTTTTTCAATATTTGTTTTTCAATATCGGTTTTTCAATATCGGTTCTAATATCGGTTTCAATATCAGTTTTTCAATATCGGATTTTCAATATCGGTTTTTCAATATCGGTTCTAATATCGGATTCAATATCGGTTTTTCAATATAGGTTTATCAATATCAGTTTTTCGATATCAGTTTTTCAATATTTGTTTTTCAATATCGGTTTTTCAATATCGGTTTTGCAATATCAGTTTTTCGATATCAGTTTTTCAATATTTGTTTTTCAATATCGGTTCTAATATCGGATTCAATATCAGTTTTTCAATATCGGTTTTTCAATATCAGTTATTCGATATAGGTTTTTCAATATCGGTTTTTCAATATCGGTTTTTCAATATCGGTTTTGCAATATCGGTTTTTCAATATCGGTTTTGCAATATCAGTTTTTCAATATCGGTTCTAATATCGGATTCAATATCGGTTTTTCAATATAGGTTTATCAATATCAGTTTTTCGATATCAGTTTTTCAATATTTGTTTTTCAATATCGGTTTTTAATATCGGTTTTGCAATATCAGTTTTTCGATATCAGTTTTTCAATATTTGTTTTTCAATATCGGTTTTTCAATATCGGTTCTAATATCGGTTTCAATATCAGTTTTTCAATATCGGTTCTAATATCGGATTCAATATCGGTTTTTCAATATAGGTTTATCAATATCAGTTTTTCGATATCAGTTTTTCAATATTTGTTTTTCAATATCGGTTTTTCAATATCGGTTTTGCAATATCAGTTTTTCGATATCAGTTTTTCAATATTTGTTTTTCAATATCGGTTCTAATATCGGATTCAATATCAGTTTTTCAATATCGGTTTTTCAATATCAGTTATTCGATATCAGTTTTTCAATATTTGTTTTTCAATATCGGTTTTTCAATATCGGTTCTAATATCGGTTTCAATATCAGTTTTTCAATATCAGTTTTTCAATATTTGTTTTTCAATATCGGGTTTTCAATATCGGTTCTAATATCGGTTTCAATATCAGTTTTTCAATATCGGATTTTCAATATCGGTTTTTCAATATCGGTTCTAATATCGGTTTCAATATCGGTTTTTCAATATCGGTTTAATATCGGTTTCAATATCGTTTTTTCAATATCGGTTTTTCAATATCGGTTCTAATATCGGTTTCAATATCAGTTTTTCAATATCGGATTTTCAATATCGGTTTTTCAATATCAGTTTTTCGATATCAGTTTTTCAATATTTGTTTTTCAATATCGGTTTTTCAATATCGGTTCTAATATCGGTTTCAATATCGGTTTTTCAATATCGGCTTAATATCGGTTTCAATATCGTTTTTTCAATATCGGTTTTTCAATATCGGTTCTTCAATATCGGTTTTGCAATATTTGTTCTCTAATATCGGTTTTTGAATATCGGTTCTAATATCGGATTCAATATCGGTTTTTCAATATCGGTTTTTCAATATCAGTTTTTCGATATCAGTTTTTCAATATTTGTTTTTCAATATCGGTTTTTCAATATCGGTTCTAATATCGGTTTCAATATCAGTTTTTCAATATCGGATTTTCAATATCGGTTTTTCAATATCGGTTCTAATATCGGTTTCAATATCGGTTTTTCAATATCGGTTTAATATCGGTTTCAATATCGTTTTTTCAATATCGGTTTTTCAATATCGGTTTTTCAATATCAGTTTTTCGATATCAGTTTTTCAATATTTGTTTTTCAATATCGGTTTTTCAATATTTGTTCTGCAATATCGGTTTTTCAATATCGGTTCTAATATCGGTTTCAATATCAGTTTTTCAATATCGGTTTTTCAATATCGGTTTTTCAATATCAGTTTTTCGATATCAGTTTTTCAATATTTGTTTTTCAATATCGGTTTTTCAATATCGGTTTTTCAATATCGGTTTTTCAATTTCAGTTTTTCAATATTTGTTCTCCAATATCGGTTTTTGAATATCGGTTCGAATATCGGATTCAATATCGGTTTTTCAATATCGGTATTTCAATATTTGTTTTTCAATATCGGTTTTTCAATATCAGTTTTTCAATATTTGTTCTCCAATATCGGTTTATGAATATCGGTTCTAATATCGGATTCAATATCGGTTTTTCAATATAGGTTTATCAATATCAGTTTTTCGATATCAGTTTTTCAATATTTGTTTTTCAATATCGGTTTTTCAATATCGGTTTTGCAATATCAGTTTCTCAATATCAGTTTTTCAATATCGGTTCTAATATCGGATTCAATATCGGTTTTTCAATATAGGTTTATCAATATCAGTTTTTCGATATCAGTTTTTCAATATTTGTTTTTCAATATCGGTTTTTCAATATCGGTTTTGCAATATCAGTTTTTCGATATCAGTTTTTCAATATTTGTTTTTCAATATCGGTTCTAATATCGGATTCAATATCAGTTTTTCAATATCGGTTTTTCAATATCAGTTATTCGATATAGGTTTTTCAATATCGGTTTTTCAATATCGGTTTTTCAATATCGGTTTTGCAATATCGGTTTTTCAATATCGGTTTTGCAATATCGGTTTTTCAATATCGGATTTTCAATATCAGTTTTTCGATATCAGTTTTTCAATATTTGTTTTTCAATATCGGTTTTTCAATATTTGTTTTTCAATATCGGTTCTAATATCGGATTCAATATCAGTTTTTCAATATCGGTTTTTCAATATCAGTTATTCGATATCAGTTTTTCAATATTTGTTTTTCAATATCGGTTTTTCAATATTTGTTCTGCAATATCGGTTCTAATATCGGATTCAATATCGGTTTTTCAATATCGGTTTTGCAATATAAGTTTTTCAATATCGGTTTTTCAATATCGGTTTTGCAATATCAGTTTCTCAATATCAGTTTTTCAATATCGGTTCTAATATCGGATTCAATATCAGTTTTTCAATATCGGTTTTTCAATATCAGTTATTCGATATAGGTTTTTCAATATCGGTTTTTCAATATCGGTTTTTCAATATCGGTTTTGCAATATCGGTTTTTCAATATCGGTTTTGCAATATCGGTTTTTCAATATCGGTTTTTCAATATCAGTTTTTCGATATCAGTTTTTCAATATTTGTTTTTCAATATCGGTTCTAATATCGGTTTCAATATCAGTTTTTCGATATCAGTTTTTCAATATTTGTTTTTCAATATCGGTTTTTCAATATCGGTTCTAATATCGGTTTCAATATCAGTTTTTCAATATCGGATTTTCAATATCGGTTTTTCAATATCGGTTCTAATATCGGTTTCAATATCGGTTTTTCAATATCGGTTTAATATCGGTTTCAATATCTTTTTTTCAATATCGGTTTTTCAATATCGGTTTTTCAATATCGGTTCTAATATCGGTTTCAATATCAGTTTTTCAATATCGGTTTTTCAATATCAGTTTTTCGATATCAGTTTTTCAATATTTGTTTTTCAATATCGGTTTTTCAATATCGGTTCTAATATCGGATTCAATATCAGT
>NW_027485903.1:0-29194 GCF_050908995.1 Andrena cerasifolii
GTGGGGCAGAAGTTTAGAGACAGTGACTGTTTAACGAAGAGACGCAGAATTTTCGAACGCCTCTTGAAAGGAATGCGCCTCATATTAGCAACTTTAAAGCGATGCCTTTGAAGCTGAAATTTAGTATACCTCTTTCCACTTCATGTTCTCATGATACATTGGCCAAAATCTGGCGAAAATTTTCAGAACGCACAAAATTGCGCTTTGTAACAGGAGAACAAGCGGTCGAAAGGGATGGCACAAAGTAACGTCTCCGGAGAGCAAATCAGTGAGCGACAAGTGGGGCAGAAGTTTAGAGACAGTGACTGTTTAACGAAGAGACGCAGAATTTTCGAATGCATCTTGAAAGGCCTCCGCCTCTTATTTCCAACTTTAAGGCGATGCGTTTGAAGCTGAAATTTAGTGTACCTTTTTCCACTTCATGTTCTCCTGATATATTGGCCAAAATTAGGCGAAAATTTCTAGAATGCACAAAATTGGGCTTTGTAACAGGAGAACATGCCGTCGAAAGATATGGCACAAAGTAACGTCTCCGGAGAGCAAATCAAAGAGCGAGAAGTGGCGCAGATGTTTCGAGACAGTGACTGTTTAACGAAGAGACGCAGAATATTCGAACGCCTCTTGAAAGGCCTCCGCCTCCTATTTCCAACTTTAAGGCGATGCCTTTGAAGCTGAAATTTAGTATACCTCTTTCCACTTCATGTTCTCATGATACATTGGCCAAAATCTGGCGAAAATTTTCAGAATGAACAACATTGGGCTTTGTAACAGGAGAACATGCCGTCGAAAGAGATGGCACAAAGTAACGTCTCCGGAGAGCAAATCAAAGAGCGAGAAGTGGCGCAGATGTTTCGAGACAGTGACTGTTTAACGAAGAGACGCAGAATTTTCGAACGCATCTTGAAAGGCCTCCGCCTCTTATTTCCAACTTTAAGGCGATGCGTTTGAATCTGAAATTTAGTATACCTCTTTCCACTTCATGTTCTCATGATATATTGGCCAAAATCTGGCGAAAATTTTCAGAACGGACTAAATTGCGCTTTGTAACAGGAGAACATGCCGTCGAAAGGGATGGCACAAAGTAACGTCTCCGGAGAGCAAATCAGTGAGCGAGAAGTGGGGCAGAAGTTTCGAGACAGTGACTGTTTAACGAAGAGACGCAGAATTTTCGAACGCCTCTTGAAAGGAATGCGCCTCATATTAGCAACTTTAAAGCGATGCCTTTGAAGCTGAAATTTAGTATACCTCTTTCCACTTCATGTTCTCATGATATATTGGCCAAAATCTGGCGAAAATTTTCAGAACGCACAAAATTGCGCTTTGTAACAGGAGAACATGCCGTCGAAAGGGATGGCTCAAAGTAACGTCTCCGGAGAGCAAATCAGTGAGCGAGAAGTGGGGCAGAAGTTTCGAGACAGTGACTGTTTAACGAAGAGACGCAGAATTTTCGAACGCCTCTTGAAAGGAATGCGCCTCATATTAGCAACATTAAAGCGATGCCTTTGAAGCTGAAATTTAGTGCACCTCTTTCCACTTCATGTTCTCCTCATACATTGGCCAAAATTCGGCCAAAATTTTCAGAATGCACAAAATTGGGCTTTGTAACAGGAGAACATGCCGTCGAAAGGGATGGCACAAAGTAACGTCTCCGGAGAGCAAATCAAAGAGCGAGAAGTGGCGCATATGTTTCGAGACAGTGACTGTTTAACGAAGAGACGCAGAATTTTCGAACGCATCTTGAAAGGCCTGCGCCTCTTATTAGCAACTTTACGGCGATGCCTTTGAAGCTGAAATTTAGTATACCTCATTCCACTTCATGTTCTCCTGATATATTGGCCAAAACCTGCGAATATTTTCAGAATGCACAAAATTGCGCTTTGTAACAGGAGATCATGCCGTTGAAAGAGATGGCACAAAGTAACGTCTCCGGAGAGCAAATCGAAGAGCGAGGAGTGGCGCAGATGTTTCGAGACAGTGACTGTTTAACGAAGAGACGCAGAATTTTCGAACGCATCTTGAAAGGCCTCCGCCTCTTATTTCCAACTTTAAGGCGATGCGTTTGAATCTGAAATTTAGTATACCTCTTTCCACTTCATGTTCTCATGATATATTGGCCAAAATCTGGCGAAAATTTTCAGAACGGACTAAATTGCGCTTTGTAACAGGAGAACATGCCGTCGAAAGGGATGGCACAAAGTAACGTCTCCGGAGAGCAAATCAGTGAGCGAGAAGTGGGGCAGAAGTTTCGAGACAGTGACTGTTTAACGAAGAGACGCAGAATTTTCGAACGCCTCTTGAAAGGAATGCGCCTCATATTAGCAACTTTAAAGCGATGCCTTTGAAGCTGAAATTTAGTATACCTCTTTCCACTTCATGTTCTCATGATATATTGGCCAAAATCTGGCGAAAATTTTCAGAACGCACAAAATTGCGCTTTGTAACAGGAGAACATGCCGTCGAAAGGGATGGCTCAAAGTAACGTCTCCGGAGAGCAAATCAGTGAGCGAGAAGTGGGGCAGAAGTTTCGAGACAGTGACTGTTTAACGAAGAGACGCAGAATTTTCGAACGCCTCTTGAAAGGAATGCGCCTCATATTAGCAACATTAAAGCGATGCCTTTGAAGCTGAAATTTAGTGCACCTCTTTCCACTTCATGTTCTCCTCATACATTGGCCAAAATTCGGCCAAAATTTTCAGAATGCACAAAATTGGGCTTTGTAACAGGAGAACATGCCGTCGAAAGGGATGGCACAAAGTAACGTCTCCGGAGAGCAAATCAAAGAGCGAGAAGTGGCGCATATGTTTCGAGACAGTGACTGTTTAACGAAGAGACGCAGAATTTTCGAACGCATCTTGAAAGGCCTGCGCCTCTTATTAGCAACTTTACGGCGATGCCTTTGAAGCTGAAATTTAGTATACCTCATTCCACTTCATGTTCTCCTGATATATTGGCCAAAACCTGCGAATATTTTCAGAATGCACAAAATTGCGCTTTGTAACAGGAGATCATGCCGTTGAAAGAGATGGCACAAAGTAACGTCTCCGGAGAGCAAATCGAAGAGCGAGGAGTGGCGCAGATGTTTCGAGACAGTGACTGTTTAACGAAGAGACGCAGAATTTTCGAACGCCTCTTGAAAGGCCTCCGCCTCTTATTTCCAACTTTAAGGCGATGCATTTGAAGCTGAAATTTAGTATACCTCTTTCCACTTCATGTTCTCATGATACATTGGCCAAAATCTGGCGAAAATTTTCAGAACGCACAAAATTGCGCTTTGTAACAGGAGAACAAGCGGTCGAAAGGGATGGCACAAAGTAACGTCTCCGGAGAGCAAATCAGTGAGCGACAAGTGGGGCAGAAGTTTAGAGACAGTGACTGTTTAACGAAGAGACGCAGAATTTTCGAACGCCTCTTGAAAGGAATGCGCCTCATATCAGCAACTTTAAAGCGATGCCTTTGAAGCTGAAATTTAGTATACCTCTTTCCACTTCATGTTCTCATGATACATTGGCCAAAATCTGGCGAAAATTTTCAGAACGCACAAAATTGCGCTTTGTAACAGGAGAACAAGCGGTCGAAAGGGATGGCACAAAGTAACGTCTCCGGAGAGCAAATCAGTGAGCGACAAGTGGGGCAGAAGTTTAGAGACAGTGACTGTTTAACGAAGAGACGCAGAATTTTCGAACCCCTCTTGAAAGGCCTGCGCCTCTTATTGGCAACTTTAAGGCGATGCGTTTGAAGCTGATATTTAGTGTACCTTTTTCCACTTCATGTTCTCCTGATATATTGGCCAAAATCTGGCGAAAATTTTCAGAATGAACAACATTGGGCTTTGTAACAGGAGAACAAGCCGTCGAAAGGGATGGCACAAAATAACGTCTCCGGAGATCAAATCAGTGCGCGAGAAGTGGGGCAGAAGTTTCGAGACAGTGACTGTTTAACAAAGAGACGCAGAATTTTCGAACGCCTCTTGAAAGGAATGCGCCTCATATTAGCAACTTTAAAGCGAAGCCTTTGAAGCTGAAATTTAGTATACCTCTTTCCCCTTCATGTTCTCCTGATATATTGGCCAAAATCTGGCGAAAATTTTCAGAACGCACTAAATTGCGCTTTGTAACAGGAGAACATGCCGTCGAAAGGGATGGCACAAAGTAACGTCTCCGGAGAGCAAATCAGTGTGCGAGAAGTGGGGCAGAAGTTTCGAGACAGTGACTGTTTAACGAAGAGACGCAGAATTTTCGAACGCCTCTTGAAAGGAATGCGCCTCATATTAGCAACTTTAAAGCGATGCCTTTGAAGCTGAAATTTAGTATACCTCTTTCCACTTCATGTTCTCATGATATATTGGCCAAAATCTGGCGAAAATTTTCAGAATGCACAAAATTGCGCTTTGTAACAGGAGATCATGCCGTTGAAAGAGATGGCACAAAGTAACGTCTCCGGAGAGCAAATCGAAGAGCGAGGAGTGGCGCAGATGTTTCGAGACAGTGACTGTTTAACGAAGAGACGCAGAATTTTCGAACGCCTCTTGAAAGGCCTCCGCCTCTTATTTCCAACTTTAAGGCGATGCATTTGAAGCTGAAATTTAGTATACCTCTTTCCACTTCATGTTCTCATGATACATTGGCCAAAATCTGGCGAAAATTTTCAGAACCCACAAAATTGCGCTTTGTAACAGGAGAACAAGCGGTCGAAAGGGATGGCACAAAGTAACGTCTCCGGAGAGCAAATCAGTGAGCGACAAGTGGGGCAGAAGTTTAGAGACAGTGACTGTTTAACGAAGAGACGCAGAATTTTCGAACCCCTCTTGAAAGGCCTGCGCCTCTTATCGGCAACTTTAAGGCGATGCGTTTGAAGCTGATATTTAGTGTACCTTTTTCCACTTCATGTTCTCCTGATATATTGGCCAAAATTAGGCGAAAATTTCGAGAATGCACAAAATTGGGCTTTGTAACAGGAGAACATGCCGTCGAAAGATATGGCACAAAGTAACGTCTCCGGAGAGCAAATCAAAGAGCGAGAAGTGGCGCAGATGTTTCGAGACAGTGACTGTTTAACGAAGAGACGCAGAATATTCGAACGCCTCTTGAAAGGCCTGCGCCTCTTATTGGCAACTTTAAGGCGATGCGTTTGAAGCTGATATTTAGTGTACCTTTTTCCACTTCATGTTCTCCTGATATATTGGCCAAAATTAGGCGAAAATTTCGAGAATGCACAAAATTGGGCTTTGTAACAGGAGAACAAGCCGTCGAAAGGGATGGCACAAAATAACGTCTCCGGAGAGCAAATCAGTGAGCGAGAAGTGGGGCAGAAGTTTCGAGACAGTGACTGTTTAACGAAGAGACGCAGAATTTTCGAACGCCTCTTGAAAGGAATGCGCCTCATATTAGCAACTTTAAAGCGATGCCTTTGAAGCTGAAATTTGGTATACCTCTTTCCACTTCATGTTCTCATGATATATTGGCCAAAATCTGGCGAAAATTTTCAGAACGCACTAAATTGCGCTTTGTAACAGGAGAACATGCCGTCGAAAGGGATGGCACAAAGTAACGTCTCCGGAGAGCAAATCAGTGAGCGAGAAGTGGGGCAGAAGTTTCGAGACAGTGACTGTTTAACGAAGAGACGCAGAATTTTCGAACCCCTCTTGAAAGGCCTGCGCCTCTTATTGGCAACTTTAAGGCGATGCGTTTGAAGCTGATATTTAGTGTACCTTTTCCACTTCATGTTCTCCTGATATATTGGCCAAAATTAGGCGAAAATTTCGAGAATGCACAAAATTGGGCTTTGTAACAGGAGAACATGCCGTCGAAAGATATGGCACAATGTAACGTCTCCGGAGAGCAAATCAAAGAGCGAGAAGTGGCGCAGGTGTTTCGAGACAGTGACTGTTTAACGAAGAGACGCAGAATATTCGAACGCCTCTTGAAAGGCCTCCGCCTCCTATTTCCAACTTTAAGGAGATGCCTTTGAAGCTGAAATTTAGTATACCGCTTTCCACTTCATGTTCTCATGATACATTGGCCAAAATCTGGCGAAAATTTTCAGAATGAACAACATTGGGCTTTGTAACAGGAGAACAAGCCGTCGAAAGGGATGGCACAAAATAACGTCTCCGGAGATCAAATCAGCGCGCGAGAAGTGGCGCAGGTGTTTCGAGACAGTGACTGTTTAACGAAGAGACGCAGAATATTCGAACGCCTCTTGAAAGGCCTCCGCCTCCTATTTCCAACTTTAAGGAGATGCCTTTGAAGCTGAAATTTAGAGTACCTTTTTCCACTTCATGTTCTCCTGATATATTGGCCAAAATCCGGCGAAAATTTTCAGAACGCACAAAATTGCGCTTTGTAACAGGAGAACATGCCGTCGAAAGGGATGGCACAAAGTAACGTCTCCGGAGAGCAAATCAGTGAGCGAGAAGTGGGGCAGAAGTTTCGAGACAGTGACTGTTTAACGAAGAGATGCAGAATTTTCGAACGCCTCTTGAAAGGAATGCGCCTCATATTAGCAACTTTAAAGCGATGCCTTTGAAGCTGAAATTTAGTATACCTCTTTCCACTTCATGTTCTCATGATATATTGGCCAAAATCTGGCGAAAATTTCGAGAATGCACAAAATTGGGCTTTGTAACAGGAGAACATGCCGTCGAAAGATATGGCACAAAGTAACGTCTCCGGAAAGCAAATCAAAGAGCGAGAAGTGGCGCAGATGTTTCAAGACAGTGAGTGTTTAACGAAGAGACGCAGAATTTTCGAACACCTCTTGAATGGCCTGCGCCTCATATTAGCAACTTTAAAGCGAAGCCTTTGAAGCTGAAATTTAGTATACCTCTTTCCACTTCATGTTCTCCTGATATATTGGCCAAAATTAGGCGAAAATTTCGAGAATGCACAAAATTGGTCTTTGTAACAGGAGAACATGCCGTCGAAAGATATGGCACAAAGTAACGTCTCCGGAAAGCAAATCAAAGAGCGAGAAGTGGCGCAGATGTTTCGAGACAGTGAGTGTTTAACGAAGAGACGCAGAATTTTCGAACGCCTCTTGAAAGGCCTCCGCCTCTTATTTCCAACTTTAAGGCGATGCATTTGAAGCTGAAATTTAGTATACCTCTTTCCACTTCATGTTCTCATGATACATTGGCCAAAATCTGGCGAAAATTTTCAGAACCCACACAATTGCGCTTTGTAACAGGAGAACAAGCGGTCGAAAGGGATGGCACAAAGTAACGTCTCCGGAGAGCAAATCAGTGAGCGACAAGTGGGGCAGAAGTTTAGAGACAGTGACTGTTTAACGAAGAGACGCAGAATTTTCGAACCCCTCTTGAAAGGCCTGCGCCTCTTATTGGCAACTTTAAGGCGATGCGTTTGAAGCTGATATTTAGTGTACCTTTTTCCACTTCATGTTCTCCTGATATATTGGCCAAAATTAGGCGAAAATTTCGAGAATGCACAAAATTGGGCTTTGTAACAGGAGAACATGCCGTCGAAAGATATGGCACAAAGTAACGTCTCCGGAGAGCAAATCAAAGAGCGAGAAGTGGCGCAGATGTTTCGAGACAGTGACTGTTTAACGAAGAGACGCAGAATATTCGAACGCCTCTTGAAAGGCCTCCGCCTCCTATTTCCAACTTTAAGGCGATGCCTTTGAAGCTGAAATTTAGTATACATCTTTCCACTTCATGTTCTCATGATACATTGGCCAAAATCTGGCGAAAATTTTCAGAATGAACAACATTGGGCTTTGTAACAGGAGAACATGCCGTCGAAAGAGATGGCACAAAGTAACGTCTCCGGAGAGCAAATCAAAGAGCGAGAAGTGGCGCAGATGTTTCGAGACAGTGACTGTTTAACGAAGAGACGCAGAATTTTCGAACGCATCTTGAAAGGCCTCCGCCTCTTATTTCCAACTTTAAGGCGATGCGTTTGAATCTGAAATTTAGTGTACCATTTTCCACTTCATGTTCTCCTGATATATTGGCCAAAATTAGGCGAAATTTTCGAGAATGCACAAAATTGGGCTTTGTAACAGGAGAACATGCCGTCGAAAGATATGGCACAAAGTAACGTCTCCGGAAAGCAAATCAAAGAGCGAGAAGTGGCGCAGATGTTTCGAGACAGTGAGTGTTTAACGAAGAGACGCAGAATTTTCGAACGCCTCTTGAAAGGCCTCCGCCTCTTATTTCCAACTTTAAGGCGATGCATTTGAAGCTGAAATTTAGTATACCTCTTTCCACTTCATGTTCTCATGATACATTGGCCAAAATCTGGCGAAAATTTTCAGAACCCACACAATTGCGCTTTGTAACAGGAGAACAAGCGGTCGAAAGGGATGGCACAAAGTAACGTCTCCGGAGAGCAAATCAGTGAGCGACAAGTGGGGCAGAAGTTTAGAGACAGTGACTGTTTAACGAAGAGACGCAGAATTTTCGAACCCCTCTTGAAAGGCCTGCGCCTCTTATTGGCAACTTTAAGGCGATGCGTTTGAAGCTGATATTTAGTGTACCTTTTTCCACTTCATGTTCTCCTGATATATTGGCCAAAATTAGGCGAAAATTTCGAGAATGCACAAAATTGGGCTTTGTAACAGGAGAACATGCCGTCGAAAGATATGGCACAAAGTAACGTCTCCGGAGAGCAAATCAAAGAGCGAGAAGTGGCGCAGATGTTTCGAGACAGTGACTGTTTAACGAAGAGACGCAGAATATTCGAACGCCTCTTGAAAGGCCTCCGCCTCCTATTTCCAACTTTAAGGCGATGCCTTTGAAGCTGAAATTTAGTATACCTCTTTCCACTTCATGTTCTCATGATACATTGGCCAAAATCTGGCGAAAATTTTCAGAATGAACAACATTGGGCTTTGTAACAGGAGAACATGCCGTCGAAAGAGATGGCACAAAGTAACGTCTCCGGAGAGCAAATCAAAGAGCGAGAAGTGGCGCAGATGTTTCGAGACAGTGACTGTTTAACGAAGAGACGCAGAATTTTCGAACGCATCTTGAAAGGCCTCCGCCTCTTATTTCCAACTTTAAGGCGATGCGTTTGAATCTGAAATTTAGTGTACCTTTTTCCACTTCATGTTCTCCTGATATATTGGCCAAAATTAGGCGAAAATTTCGAGAATGCACAAAATTGGGCTTTGTAACAGGAGAACATGCCGTCGAAAGATATGGCACAAAGTAACGTCTCCGGAAAGCAAATCAAAGAGCGAGAAGTGGCGCAGAGGTTTCGAGACAGTGAGTGTTTAACGAAGAGACGCAGAATTTTCGAACACCTCTTGAATGGCCTGCGCCTCATATTAGCAACTTTAAAGCGAAGCCTTTGAAGCTGAAATTTAGTATACCTCTTTCCACTTCATGTTCTCATGATATATTGGCCAAAATCTGGCGAAAATTTTCAGAACGCACAAAATTGCGCTTTGTAACAGGAGAACATGCCGTCGAAAGGGATGGCACAAAGTAACGTCTCCGGAGAGCAAATCAGTGAGCGAGAAGTGGGGCAGAAGTTTCGAGACAGTGACTGTTTAACGAAGAGACGCAGAATTTTCGAACGCCTCTTGAAAGGAATGCGCCTCCTATTTCCAACTTTAAGGCGATGCCTTTGAAGCTGAAATTTAGTATACCGCTTTCCACTTCATGTTCTCATGATACATTGGCCAAAATCTGGCGAAAATTTTCAGAATGAACAACATTGGGCTTTGTAACAGGAGAACAAGCCGTCGAAAGGGATGGCACAAAATAACGTCTCCGGAGATCAAATCAGTGCGCGAGAAGTAGGGCAGAAGTTTCGAGACAGTGACTGTTTAACAAAGAGACGCAGAATTTTCGAACGCCTCTTGAAAGGAATGCGCCTCATATTAGCAGCTTTAAAGCGAAGCCTTTGAAGCTGAAATTTAGTATACCTCTTTCCACTTCATGTTCTCATGATATATTGGCCAAAATCTGGCGAAAATTTTCAGAACGCACTAAATTGCGCTTTGTAACAGGAGAACATGCCGTCGAAAGGGATGGCACAAAGTAACGTCTCCGGAGAGCAAATCAGTGAGCGAGAAGTGGGGCAGAAGTTTCGAGACAGTGACTGTTTAACGAAGAGACGCAGAATATTCGAACGCCTCTTGAAAGGCCTGCGCCTCTTATTGGCAACTTTAAGGCGATGCGTTTGAAGCTGATATTTAGTGTACCTTTTTCCACTTCATGTTCTCATGATATATTGGCCAAAATCTGGCGAAAATTTTCAGAATGCACAAAATTGCGCTTTGTAACAGGAGATCATGCCGTTGAAAGAGATGGCACAAAGTAACGTCTCCGGAGAGCAAATCGAAGAGCGAGGAGTGGCGCAGATGTTTCGAGACAGTGACTGTTTAACGAAGAGACGCAGAATTTTCGAACGCCTCTTGAAAGGCCTCCGCCTCTTATTTCCAACTTTAAGGCGATGCATTTGAAGCTGAAATTTAGTATACCTCTTTCCACTTCATGTTCTCATGATACATTGGCCAAAATCTGGCGAAAATTTTCAGAACCCACAAAATTGCGCTTTGTAACAGGAGAACAAGCGGTCGAAAGGGATGGCACAAAGTAACGTCTCCGGAGAGCAAATCAGTGAGCGACAAGTGGGGCAGAAGTTTAGAGACAGTGACTGTTTAACGAAGAGACGCAGAATTTTCGAACCCCTCTTGAAAGGCCTGCGCCTCTTATCGGCAACTTTAAGGCGATGCGTTTGAAGCTGATATTTAGTGTACCTTTTTCCACTTCATGTTCTCCTGATATATTGGCCAAAATTAGGCGAAAATTTCGAGAATGCACAAAATTGGGCTTTGTAACAGGAGAACATGCCGTCGAAAGATATGGCACAAAGTAACGTCTCCGGAGAGCAAATCAAAGAGCGAGAAGTGGCGCAGATGTTTCGAGACAGTGACTGTTTAACGAAGAGACGCAGAATATTCGAACGCCTCTTGAAAGGCCTGCGCCTCTTATTGGCAACTTTAAGGCGATGCGTTTGAAGCTGATATTTAGTGTACCTTTTTCCACTTCATGTTCTCCTGATATATTGGCCAAAATTAGGCGAAAATTTCGAGAATGCACAAAATTGGGCTTTGTAACAGGAGAACAAGCCGTCGAAAGGGATGGCACAAAATAACGTCTCCGGAGAGCAAATCAGTGAGCGAGAAGTGGGGCAGAAGTTTCGAGACAGTGACTGTTTAACGAAGAGACGCAGAATTTTCGAACGCCTCTTGAAAGGAATGCGCCTCATATTAGCAACTTTAAAGCGATGCCTTTGAAGCTGAAATTTGGTATACCTCTTTCCACTTCATGTTCTCATGATATATTGGCCAAAATCTGGCGAAAATTTTCAGAACGCACTAAATTGCGCTTTGTAACAGGAGAACATGCCGTCGAAAGGGATGGCACAAAGTAACGTCTCCGGAGAGCAAATCAGTGAGCGAGAAGTGGGGCAGAAGTTTCGAGACAGTGACTGTTTAAACGAAGAGACGCAGAATTTTCGAACCCCTCTTGAAAGGCCTGCGCCTCTTATTGGCAACTTTAAGGCGATGCGTTTGAAGCTGATATTTAGTGTACCTTTTTCCACTTCATGTTCTCCTGATATATTGGCCAAAATTAGGCGAAAATTTCGAGAATGCACAAAATTGGGCTTTGTAACAGGAGAACATGCCGTCGAAAGATATGGCACAATGTAACGTCTCCGGAGAGCAAATCAAAGAGCGAGAAGTGGCGCAGGTGTTTCGAGACAGTGACTGTTTAACGAAGAGACGCAGAATATTCGAACGCCTCTTGAAAGGCCTCCGCCTCCTATTTCCAACTTTAAGGAGATGCCTTTGAAGCTGAAATTTAGTATACCGCTTTCCACTTCATGTTCTCATGATACATTGGCCAAAATCTGGCGAAAATTTTCAGAATGAACAACATTGGGCTTTGTAACAGGAGAACAAGCCGTCGAAAGGGATGGCACAAAATAACGTCTCCGGAGATCAAATCAGCGCGCGAGAAGTGGCGCAGGTGTTTCGAGACAGTGACTGTTTAACGAAGAGACGCAGAATATTCGAACGCCTCTTGAAAGGCCTCCGCCTCCTATTTCCAACTTTAAGGAGATGCCTTTGAAGCTGAAATTTAGAGTACCTTTTTCCACTTCATGTTCTCCTGATATATTGGCCAAAATCCGGCGAAAATTTTCAGAACGCACAAAATTGCGCTTTGTAACAGGAGAACATGCCGTCGAAAGGGATGGCACAAAGTAACGTCTCCGGAGAGCAAATCAGTGAGCGAGAAGTGGGGCAGAAGTTTCGAGACAGTGACTGTTTAACGAAGAGACGCAGAATTTTCGAACGCCTCTTGAAAGGAATGCGCCTCATATTAGCAACTTTAAAGCGATGCCTTTGAAGCTGAAATTTAGTATACCTCTTTCCACTTCATGTTCTCATGATATATTGGCCAAAATCTGGCGAAAATTTCGAGAATGCACAAAATTGGGCTTTGTAACAGGAGAACATGCCGTCGAAAGATATGGCACAAAGTAACGTCTCCGGAAAGCAAATCAAAGAGCGAGAAGTGGCGCAGATGTTTCAAGACAGTGAGTGTTTAACGAAGAGACGCAGAATTTTCGAACACCTCTTGAATGGCCTGCGCCTCATATTAGCAACTTTAAAGCGAAGCCTTTGAAGCTGAAATTTAGTATACCTCTTTCCACTTCATGTTCTCCTGATATATTGGCCAAAATTAGGCGAAAATTTCGAGAATGCACAAAATTGGGCTTTGTAACAGGAGAACATGCCGTCGAAAGATATGGCACAAAGTAACGTCTCCGGAAAGCAAATCAAAGAGCGAGAAGTGGCGCAGATGTTTCGAGACAGTGAGTGTTTAACGAAGAGACGCAGAATTTTCGAACGCCTCTTGAAAGGCCTCCGCCTCTTATTTCCAACTTTAAGGCGATGCATTTGAAGCTGAAATTTAGTATACCTCTTTCCACTTCATGTTCTCATGATACATTGGCCAAAATCTGGCGAAAATTTTCAGAACCCACACAATTGCGCTTTGTAACAGGAGAACAAGCGGTCGAAAGGGATGGCACAAAGTAACGTCTCCGGAGAGCAAATCAGTGAGCGACAAGTGGGGCAGAAGTTTAGAGACAGTGACTGTTTAACGAAGAGACGCAGAATTTTCGAACCCCTCTTGAAAGGCCTGCGCCTCTTATTGGCAACTTTAAGGCGATGCGTTTGAAGCTGATATTTAGTGTACCTTTTTCCACTTCATGTTCTCCTGATATATTGGCCAAAATTAGGCGAAAATTTCGAGAATGCACAAAATTGGGCTTTGTAACAGGAGAACATGCCGTCGAAAGATATGGCACAAAGTAACGTCTCCGGAAGCAAATCAAAGAGCGAGAAGTGGCGCAGATGTTTCGAGACAGTGACTGTTTAACGAAGAGACGCAGAATATTCGAACGCCTCTTGAAAGGCCTCCGCCTCCTATTTCCAACTTTAAGGCGATGCCTTTGAAGCTGAAATTTAGTATACATCTTTCCACTTCATGTTCTCATGATACATTGGCCAAAATCTGGCGAAAATTTTCAGAATGAACAACATTGGGCTTTGTAACAGGAGAACATGCCGTCGAAAGAGATGGCACAAAGTAACGTCTCCGGAGAGCAAATCAAAGAGCGAGAAGTGGCGCAGATGTTTCGAGACAGTGACTGTTTAACGAAGAGACGCAGAATTTTCGAACGCATCTTGAAAGGCCTCCGCCTCTTATTTCCAACTTTAAGGCGATGCGTTTGAATCTGAAATTTAGTGTACCATTTTCCACTTCATGTTCTCCTGATATATTGGCCAAAATTAGGCGAAATTTTCGAGAATGCACAAAATTGGGCTTTGTAACAGGAGAACATGCCGTCGAAAGATATGGCACAAAGTAACGTCTCCGGAAAGCAAATCAAAGAGCGAGAAGTGGCGCAGATGTTCGAGACAGTGAGTGTTTAACGAAGAGACGCAGAATTTTCGAACGCCTCTTGAAAGGCCTCCGCCTCTTATTTCCAACTTTAAGGCGATGCATTTGAAGCTGAAATTTAGTATACCTCTTTCCACTTCATGTTCTCATGATACATTGGCCAAAATCTGGCGAAAATTTTCAGAACCCACACAATTGCGCTTTGTAACAGGAGAACAAGCGGTCGAAAGGGATGGCACAAAGTAACGTCTCCGGAGAGCAAATCAGTGAGCGACAAGTGGGGCAGAAGTTTAGAGACAGTGACTGTTTAACGAAGAGACGCAGAATTTTCGAACCCCTCTTGAAAGGCCTGCGCCTCTTATTGGCAACTTTAAGGCGATGCGTTTGAAGCTGATATTTAGTGTACCTTTTTCCACTTCATGTTCTCCTGATATATTGGCCAAAATTAGGCGAAAATTTCGAGAATGCACAAAATTGGGCTTTGTAACAGGAGAACATGCCGTCGAAAGATATGGCACAAAGTAACGTCTCCGGAGAGCAAATCAAAGAGCGAGAAGTGGCGCAGATGTTTCGAGACAGTGACTGTTTAACGAAGAGACGCAGAATATTCGAACGCCTCTTGAAAGGCCTCCGCCTCCTATTTCCAACTTTAAGGCGATGCCTTTGAAGCTGAAATTTAGTATACCTCTTTCCACTTCATGTTCTCATGATACATTGGCCAAAATCTGGCGAAAATTTTCAGAATGAACAACATTGGGCTTTGTAACAGGAGAACATGCCGTCGAAAAGAGATGGCACAAAGTAACGTCTCCGGAGAGCAAATCAAAGAGCGAGAAGTGGCGCAGATGTTCGAGACAGTGACTGTTTAACGAAGAGACGCAGAATTTTCGAACGCATCTTGAAAGGCCTCCGCCTCTTATTTCCAACTTAAGGCGATGCGTTTGAATCTGAAATTTAGTGTACCTTTTCCACTTCATGTTCTCCTGATATATTGGCCAAAATTAGGCGAAAATTTCGAGAATGCACAAAATTGGGCTTTGTAACAGGAGAACATGCCGTCGAAAGATATGGCACAAAGTAACGTCTCCGGAAAGCAAATCAAAGAGCGAGAAGTGGCGCAGAGGTTTCGAGACAGTGAGTGTTTAACGAAGAGACGCAGAATTTTCGAACACCTCTTGAATGGCCTGCGCTCATATTAGCAACTTTAAAGCGAAGCCTTTGAAGCTGAAATTTAGTATACCTCTTTCCACTTCATGTTCTCATGATATATTGGCCAAAATCTGGCGAAATTTTCAGAACGCACAAAATTGCGCTTTGTAACAGGAGAACATGCCGTCGAAAGGGATGGCACAAAGTAACGTCTCCGGAGAGCAAATCAGTGAGCGAGAAGTGGGGCAGAAGTTTCGAGACAGTGACTGTTTAACGAAGAGACGCAGAATTTTCGAACGCCTCTTGAAAGGAATGCGCCTCCTATTTCCAACTTTAAGGCGATGCCTTTGAAGCTGAAATTTAGTATACCGCTTTCCACTTCATGTTCTCATGATACATTGGCCAAAATCTGGCGAAAATTTTCAGAATGAACAACATTGGGCCTTTGTAACAGGAGAACAAGCCGTCGAAAGGGATGGCACAAAATAACGTCTCCGGAGATCAAATCAGTGCGCGAGAAGTAGGGCAGAAGTTTCGAGACAGTGACTGTTTAACAAAGAGACGCAGAATTTTCGAACGCCTCTTGAAAGGAATGCGCCTCATATTAGCAGCTTTAAAGCGAAGCCTTTGAAGCTGAAATTTAGTATACCTCTTTCCACTTCATGTTCTCATGATATATTGGCCAAAATCTGGCGAAAATTTTCAGAACGCACTAAATTGCGCTTTGTAACAGGAGAACATGCCGTCGAAAGGGATGGCACAAAGTAACGTCTCCGGAGAGCAAATCAGTGAGCGAGAAGTGGGGCAGAAGTTTCGAGACAGTGACTGTTTAACGAAGAGACGCAGAATTTTCGAACGCCTCTTGAAAGGAATGCGCCTCATATTAGCAACTTTAAAGCGATGCCTTTGAAGCTGAAATTTATTATACCTCTTTCCACTTCATGTTCTCGTGATACATTGGCCAAAATCTGGCGAAAATTTTCAGAATGAACAACATTGGGCTTTGTAACAGGAGAACATGCCGTCGAAAGAGATGGCACAAAGTAACGTCTCCGGAGAGCAAATCAAAGAGCGAGAAGTGGCGCAGATGTTTCGAGACAGTGACTGTTTAACGAAGAGACGCAGAATTTTCGAACGCATCTTGAAAGGCCTCCGCCTCTTATTTCCAACTTTAAGGCGATGCGTTTGAATCTGAAATTTAGTGTACCTTTTTCCACTTCATGTTCTCCTGATATATTGGCCAAAATTAGGCGAAAATTTCGAGAATGCACAAAATTGGGCTTTGTAACAGGAGAACATGCCGTCGAAAGATATGGCACAAAGTAACGTCTCCGGAGAGCAAATCAAAGAGCGAGAAGTGGCGCAGATGTTTCGAGACAGTGACTGTTTAACGAAGAGACGCAGAATATTCGAACGCCTCTTGAAAGGAATGCGCCTCTTATTGGCAACGTTAAGGCGATGCATTTGAAGCTGAAATTTAGTATACCTCTTTCCACTTCATGTTCTCGTGATACATTGGCCAAAATCTGGCGAAAATTTTCAGAATGAACAACATTGGGCTTTGTAACAGGAGAACATGCCGTCGAAAGAGATGGCACAAAGTAACGTCTCCGGAGAGCAAATCAAAGAGCGAGAAGTGGCGCAGATGTTTCGAGACAGTGACTGTTTAACGAAGAGACGCAGAATTTTCGAACGCATCTTGAAAGGCCTCCGCCTCTTATTTCCAACTTTAAGGCGATGCGTTTGAATCTGAAATTTAGTGTACCTTTTTCCACTTCATGTTCTCCTGATATATTGGCCAAAATTAGGCGAAAATTTCGAGAATGCACAAAATTGGGCTTTGTAACAGGAGAACATGCCGTCGAAAGATATGGCACAAAGTAACGTCTCCGGAAAGCAAATCAAAGAGCGAGAAGTGGCGCAGATGTTTCAAGACAGTGAGTGTTTAACGAAGAGACGCAGAATTTTCGAACACCTCTTGAATGGCCTGCGCCTCATATTAGCAACTTTAAAGCGAAGCCTTTGAAGCTGAAATTTAGTATACCTCTTTCCACTTCATGTTCTCATGATATATTGGCCAAAATCTGGCGAAAATTTTCAGAACGCACAAAATTGCGCTTTGTAACAGGAGAACATGCCGTCGAAAGGGATGGCACAAAGTAACGTCTCCGGAGAGCAAATCAGTGAGCGAGAAGTGGGGCAGAAGTTTCGAGACAGTGACTGTTTAACGAAGAGACGCAGAATTTTCGAACGCCTCTTGAAAGGAATGCGCCTCCTATTTCCAACTTTAAGGCGATGCCTTTGAAGCTGAAATTTAGTATACCTCTTTCCACTTCATGTTCTCATGATACATTGGCCAAAATCTGGCGAAAATTTTCAGAATGAACAACATTGGGCTTTGTAACAGGAGAACATGCCGTCGAAAGAGATGGCACAAAGTAACGTCTCCGGAGAGCAAATCAAAGAGCGAGAAGTGGCGCAGATGTTTCGAGACAGTGACTGTTTAACGAAGAGACGCAGAATTTTCGAACGCATCTTGAAAGGCCTCCGCCTCTTATTTCCAACTTTAAGGCGATGCGTTTAAATCTGAAATTTAGTGTACCTTTTTCCACTTCATGTTCTCCTGATATATTGGCCAAAATTAGGCGAAAATTTCGAGAATGCACAAAATTGGGCTTTGTAACAGGAGAACATGCCGTCGAAAGATATGGCACAAAGTAACGTTTCCGGAGAGCAAATCAGTGAGCGAGAAGTGGGGCAGAAGTTTCGAGACAGTGACTGTTTAACGAAGAGACGCAGAATTTTCGAACGCCTCTTGAAAGGAATGCGCCTCATATTAGCAACTTTAAAGCGAAGCCTTTGAAGCTGAAATTTAGTATACCTCTTTCCACTTCATGTTCTCATATATATTGGCCAAAATCTGGCGAAAATTTTCAGAACGCACAAAATTGCGCTTTGTAACAGGAGAACATGCCGTCGAAAGGGATGGCACAAAGTAACGTCTCCGGAGAGCAAATCAGTGAGCGAGAAGTGGGGCAGAAGTTTCGAGACAGTGACTGTTTAACGAAGAGACGCAGAATTTTCGAACGCCTCTTGAAAGGAATGCGCCTCATATTAGCAACTTTAAAGCGATGCCTTTGAAGCTGAAATTTAGTATACCTCTTTCCACTTCATGTTCTCATGATATATTGGCCAAAATCTGGCGAAAATTTTCAGAACGCACAAAATTGCGCTTTGTAACAGGAGAACATGCCGTCGAAAGGGATGGCTCAAAGTAACGTCTCCGGAGAGCAAATCAGTGAGCGAGAAGTGGGGCAGAAGTTTCGAGACAGTGACTGTTTAACGAAGAGACGCAGAATTTTCGAACGCCTCTTGAAAGGAATGCGCCTCATATTAGCAACTTTAAAGCGATGACTTTGAAGCTGAAATTTAGTATACCTCTTTCCACTTCATGTTCTCCTGATATATTGGCCAAAATTAGGCGAAAATTTCGAGAATGCACAAAATTGGGCTTGGTAACAGGAGAACATGCCGTCGAAAGGGATGGCACAAAGTAACGTCTCCGGAGAGCAAATCAAAGAGCGAGAAGTGGCGCAGATGTTTCGAGACTGCGACTGTTTAACGAAGAGACGCAGAATTTTCGAACACCTCTTGAAAGGCCTGCGCTTCTTATTGGCAAATTTAAGGCGATGCATTTGAAGCTGAAATTTAGTATACCTCTTTCCACTTCATGTTGTCATGATACATTGGCCAAAATCTGGCGAAAATTTTCAGAACGCACAAAATTGGGCTTTGTAACAGGAGAACATGCCGTCGAAAGATATGGCACAAAGTAACGTCTCCGGAGAGCAAATCAAAGAGCGAGAAGTGGCGCAGATGTTTCGAGACAGTGACTGTTTAACGAAGAGACGCAGAATATTCGAACGCCTCTTGAAAGGCCTCCGCCTCCTATTTCCAACTTTAAGGCGATGCCTTTGAAGCTGAAATTTAGTATACCTCTTTCCACTTTATGTTCTCATGATATGTTGGCCAAAATCTGGCGAAAATTTTCAGAATGCACAAAATTGCCCTTTGTAATAGGAGAACATGCCGTCGAAAGAGATGGCACAAGGTAACGTCTCCGGATAGCAAATCGAAGAGCGAGAAGTGGCGCAGATGTTTCGAGACAGTGACTGTTTAACGAAGAGACGCAGAATTTTCGAACGCCTCTTGAAAGGAATGCGCCTCTTATTGGCAACGTTAAGCCGATGCATTTGAAGCTGAAATTTAGTATACCTCTTTCCACTTCATGTTCTCATGATACATTGGCCAAAATCTGGCGAAAATTTTCAGAATGAACAACATTGGGCTTTGTAACAGGAGAGCATGCCGTCGAAAGAGATGGCACAAAGTAACGTCTCCGGAGAGCAAATCAAAAAGCGAGAAGTGGCGCAGATGTTTCGAGACAGTGACTGTTTAACGAAGAGACGCAGAATTTTCGAACGCATCTTGAAAGGCCTCCGCCTCTTATTTCCAACTTTAAGGCGATGCGTTTGAATCTGAAATTTAGTGTACCTTTTTCCACTTCATGTTCTCCTGATATATTGGCCAAAATTAGGCGAAAATTTCGAGAATGCACAAAATTGGGCTTTGTAACAGGAGAACATGCCGTCGAAAGATATGGCACAATGTAACGTCTCCGGAAAGCAAATCAAAGAGCGAGAAGTGGCGCAGATGTTTCGACACAGTGAGTGTTTAACGAAGAGACGCAGAATTTTCGAACACCTCTTGAATGGCCTGCGCTTCTTATTGGCAACTTTAAGGCGATGCATTTGAAGCTGAAATTTAGTATACCTCTTTCCACTTCATGTTCTCATGATACATTGGCCAAAATCTGGCGAAAATTTTCAGAACGCACAAAATTGCGCTTTGTAACAGGAGAACAAGCCGTCGAAAGATATGGCACAAAGTAACGTCTCCGGAGAGCAAATCAAAGAGCGAGAAGTGGCGCAGATGTTTCGAGACAGTGACTGTTTAACGAAGAGACGCAGAATATTCGAACGCCTCTTGAAAGGCCTCCGCCTCCTATTTCCAACTTTAAGGCGATGCCTTTGAAGCTGAAATTTAGTATACCTCTTTCCACTTCATGCTCTCCTGATACATTGGCCAAAACTTGCGACTATTTTCAGAATTCACAAAATTGCGCTTTTTAACAGGAGATCATGCCGTTGAAAGAGATGGCACAAAGTAAAGTCTCCATAGAGCCAATCAAAGAGCGAGGAGTGGCGCAGATGTTTCGAGACAGTGACTGTTTAACGAAGAGACGCAGAATTTTGGAACGCCTCTTGAAAGGCCTCCGCCTTATATTTGCAACTTTAAGGCGATGCCTTTGAAGCTGAAATTTAGTATACCTCTTTCCACTTCATGCTCTCCTGATACATTGGCCAAAACTTGCGAATATTTTCAGAATTCACAAAATTGCGCTTTTTAACAGGAGATCATGCCGTTGAAAGAGATGGCACAAAGTAAAGTCTCCGGAGAGCAAATCAAAGAGCGAGAAGTGGCGCAGATGTTTCGAGACAGTGACTGTTTAACGAAGAGACGCAGAATTTTCGAACACCTCTTGAAAGGCCTGCGCTTCTTATTGGCAAATTTAAGGCGATGCATTTGAAGCTGAAATTTAGTATACCTCTTTCCACTTCATGTTGTCATGATACATTGGCCAAAATCTGGCGAAAATTTTCAGAACGCACAAAATTGGGCTTTGTAACAGGAGAACATGCCGTCGAAAGATATGGCACAAAGTAACGTCTCCGGAGAGCAAATCAAAGAGCGAGAAGTGGCGCAGATGTTTCGAGACAGTGACTGTTTAACGAAGAGACGCAGAATATTCGAACGCCTCTTGAAAGGCCTCCGCCTCCTATTTCCAACTTTAAGGCGATGCCTTTGAAGCTGAAATTTAGTATACCTCTTTCCACTTCATGCTCTCCTGATACATTGGCCAAAACTTGCGAATATTTTCAGAATTCACAAAATTGCGCTTTTTAACAGGAGATCATGCCGTTGAAAGAGATGGCACAAAGTAAAGTCTCCATAGAGCAAATCAAAGAGCGAGAAGTGGCGCAGATGTTTCGAGACAGTGACAGTTTAACGAAGAGACGCAGAATTTTCGAACGCATCTTGAAAGGCCTCCGCCTCTTATTTCCAACTTTAAGGCGATGCGTTTGAATCTGAAATTTAGTGTACCTTTTTCCACTTCATGTTCTCCTGATATATTGGCCAAAATTAGGCGAAAATTTCGAGAATGCACAAAATTGGGCTTTGTAACAGGAGAACATGCCGTCGAAAGATATGGCACAAAGTAACGTCTCCGGAAAGCAAATCAAAGAGCGAGAAGTGGCGCAGATGTTTCGAGACAGTGAGTGTTTAACGAAGAGACGCAGAATTTTCGAACACCTCTTGAATGGCCTGCGCTTCTTATTGGCAACTTTAAGGCGATGCATTTGAAGCTGAAATTTAGTATACCTCTTTCCACTTCATGTTCTCATGATACATTGGCCAAAATCTGGCGAAAATTTTCAGAACGCACAAAATTGCGCTTTGTAACAGGAGAACAAGCCGTCGAAAGGGATGGCACAAAGTAACGTCTCCGGAGATCAAATCAGTGCGCGAGAAGTGGGGCAGAAGTTTCGAGACAGTGACTGTTTAACAAAGAGACGCAGAATTTTCGAACGCCTCTTGAAAGGAATGCGCCTCATATTAGCAACTTTAAAGCGAAGCCTTTGAAGCTGAAATTTAGTATACCTCTTTCCACTTCATGTTCTCATGATATATTGGCCAAAATCTGGCGAAAATTTTCAGAACGCACAAAATTGCGCTTTGTAACAGGAGAACATGCCGTCGAAAGGGATGGCTCAAAGTAACGTCTCCGGAGAGCAAATCAGTGAGCGAGAAGTGGGGCAGAAGTTTCGAGACAGTGACTGTTTAACGAAGAGACGCAGAATTTTCGAACGCCTCTTGAAAGGAATGCGCCTCATATTAGCAACTTTAAAGCGATGCCTTTGAAGCTGAAATTTAGTATACCTCTTTCCACTTCATGTTCTCCTGATATATTGGCCAAAATTAGGCGAAAATTTCGAGAATGCACAAAATTGGGCTTGGTAACAGGAGAACATGCCGTCGAAAGGGATGGCACAAAGTAACGTCTCCGGAGAGCAAATCAAAGAGCGAGAAGTGGCGCAGATGTTTCGAGACTGCGACTGTTTAACGAAGAGACGCAGAATTTTCGAACACCTCTTGAAAGGCCTGCGCTTCTTATTGGCAAATTTAAGGCGATGCATTTGAAGCTGAAATTTAGTATACCTCTTTCCACTTCATGTTGTCATGATACATTGGCCAAAATCTGGCGAAAATTTTCAGAACGCACAAAATTGGGCTTTGTAACAGGAGAACATGCCGTCGAAAGATATGGCACAAAGTAACGTCTCCGGAGAGCAAATCAAAGAGCGAGAAGTGGCGCAGATGTTTCGAGACAGTGACTGTTTAACGAAGAGACGCAGAATATTCGAACGCCTCTTGAAAGGCCTCCGCCTCCTATTTCCAACTTTAAGGCGATGCCTTTGAAGCTGAAATTTAGTATACCTCTTTCCACTTCATGCTCTCCTGATACATTGGCCAAAACTTGCGAATATTTTCAGAATTCACAAAATTGCGCTTTTTAACAGGAGATCATGCCGTTGAAAGAGATGGCACAAAGTAAAGTCTCCATAGAGCCAATCAAAGAGCGAGGAGTGGCGCAGATGTTTCGAGACAGTGACTGTTTAACGAAGAGACGCAGAATTTTGGAACGCCTCTTGAAAGGCCTCCGCCTTATATTTGCAACTTTAAGGCGATGCCTTTGAAGCTGAAATTTAGTATACCTCTTTCCACTTTATGTTCTCATGATATGTTGGCCAAAATCTGGCGAAAATTTTCAGAATGCACAAAATTGCCCTTTGTAATAGGAGAACATGCCGTCGAAAGAGATGGCACAAGGTAACGTCTCCGGATAGCAAATCGAAGAGCGAGAAGTGGCGCAGATGTTTCGAGACAGTGACTGTTTAACGAAGAGACGCAGAATTTTCGAACGCCTCTTGAAAGGAATGCGCCTCTTATTGGCAACGTTAAGGCGATGCATTTGAAGCTGAAATTTAGTATACCTCTTTCCACTTCATGTTCTCATGATACATTGGCCAAAATCTGGCGAAAATTTTCAGAATGAACAACATTGGGCTTTGTAACAGGAGAGCATGCCGTCGAAAGAGATGGCACAAAGTAACGTCTCCGGAGAGCAAATCAAAGAGCGAGAAGTGGCGTAGATGTTTCGAGACAGTGACTGTTTAACGAAGAGACGCAGAATTTTCGAACGCATCTTGAAAGGCCTCCGCCTCTTATTTCCAACTTTAAGGCGATGCGTTTGAATCTGAAATTTAGTGTACCTTTTTCCACTTCATGTTCTCCTGATATATTGGCCAAAATTAGGCGAAAATTTCGAGAATGCACAAAATTGGGCTTTGTAACAGGAGAGCATGCCGTCGAAAGATATGGCACAATGTAACGTCTCCGGAAAGCAAATCAAAGAGCGAGAAGTGGCGCAGATGTTTCGAGACAGTGAGTGTTTAACGAAGAGACGCAGAATTTTCGAACACCTCTTGAATGGCCTGCGCTTCTTATTGGCAACTTTAAGGCGATGCATTTGAAGCTGAAATTTAGTATACCTCTTTCCACTTCATGTTCTCATGATACATTGGCCAAAATCTGGCGAAAATTTTCAGAACGCACAAAATTGCGCTTTGTAACAGGAGAACAAGCCGTCGAAAGATATGGCACAAAGTAACGTCTCCGGAGAGCAAATCAAAGAGCGAGAAGTGGCGCAGATGTTTCGAGACAGTGACTGTTTAACGAAGAGACGCAGAATATTCGAACGCCTCTTGAAAGGAATGCGTCTCTTATTGGCAACTTTAAGACGATGCATTTGAAGCTGAAATTTAGTATACCTCTTTCCACTTCATGTTCTCATGATACATTGGCCAAAATCTGGCGAAAATTTTCAGAATGAACAACATTGGGCTTTGTAACAGGAGAACATGCCGTCGAAAGAGATGGCACAAAGTAACGTCTCCGGAGAGCAAATCAAAGAGCGAGAAGTGGCGCAGATGTTTCGAGACAGTGACTGTTTAACGAAGAGACGCAGAATTTTCGAACGCCTCTTGAAAGGAATGCGTCTCTTATTGGCAACTTTAAGACGATGCATTTGAAGCTGAAATTTAGTATACCTCTTTCCACTTCATGTTCTCATGATACATTGGCCAAAATCTGGCGAAAATTTTCAGAATGCACAAAATTGCCCTTTGTAATAGGAGAACATGCCGTCGAAAGAGATGGCACAAGGTAACGTCTCCGGAGAGCAAATCGAAGAGCGGGAAGTGGCGCAGATGTTTCGAGACAGTGACTGTTTAACGAAGAGACGCAGAATTTTCGAACGCCTCTTGAAAGGCCTCCGCCTCCTATTTCCAACTTTAAGGCGATGCCTTTGAAGCTGAAATTTAGTATACCTCTTTCCACTTCATGCTCTCCTGATACATTGGCCAAAACTTGCGAATATTTTCAGAATTCACAAAATTGCGCTTTTTAACAGGAGATCATGCCGTTGAAAGAGATGGCACAAAGTAAAGTCTCCATAGAGCAAATCAAAGAGCGAGAAGTGGCGCAGATGTTTCGAGACAGTGACAGTTTAACGAAGAGACGCAGAATTTTCGAACGCATCTTGAAAGGCCTCCGCCTCTTATTTCCAACTTTAAGGCGATGCGTTTGAATCTGAAATTTAGTGTACCTTTTTCCACTTCATGTTCTCCTGATATATTGGCCAAAATTAGGCGAAAATTTCGAGAATGCACAAAATTGGGCTTTGTAACAGGAGAACATGCCGTCGAAAGATATGGCACAAAGTAACGTCTCCGGAAAGCAAATCAAAGAGCGAGAAGTGGCGCAGATGTTTCGAGACAGTGAGTGTTTAACGAAGAGACGCAGAATTTTCGAACACCTCTTGAATGGCCTGCGCTTCTTATTGGCAACTTTAAGGCGATGCATTTGAAGCTGAAATTTAGTATACCTCTTTCCACTTCATGTTCTCATGATACATTGGCCAAAATCTGGCGAAAATTTTCAGAACGCACAAAATTGCGCTTTGTAACAGGAGAACAAGCCGTCGAAAGGGATGGCACAAAGTAACGTCTCCGGAGATCAAATCAGTGCGCGAGAAGTGGGGCAGAAGTTTCGAGACAGTGACTGTTTAACAAAGAGACGCAGAATTTTCGAACGCCTCTTGAAAGGAATGCGCCTCATATTAGCAACTTTAAAGCGAAGCCTTTGAAGCTGAAATTTAGTATACCTCTTTCCACTTCATGTTCTCATGATATATTGGCCAAAATCTGGCGAAAATTTTCAGAACGCACAAAATTGCGCTTTGTAACAGGAGAACATGCCGTCGAAAGGGATGGCTCAAAGTAACGTCTCCGGAGAGCAAATCAGTGAGCGAGAAGTGGGGCAGAAGTTTCGAGACAGTGACTGTTTAACGAAGAGACGCAGAATTTTCGAACGCCTCTTGAAAGGAATGCGCCTCATATTAGCAACTTTAAAGCGATGCCTTTGAAGCTGAAATTTAGTATACCTCTTTCCACTTCATGTTCTCCTGATATATTGGCCAAAATTAGGCGAAAATTTCGAGAATGCACAAAATTGGGCTTGGTAACAGGAGAACATGCCGTCGAAAGGGATGGCACAAAGTAACGTCTCCGGAGAGCAAATCAAAGAGCGAGAAGTGGCGCAGATGTTTCGAGACTGCGACTGTTTAACGAAGAGACGCAGAATTTTCGAACACCTCTTGAAAGGCCTGCGCTTCTTATTGGCAAATTTAAGGCGATGCATTTGAAGCTGAAATTTAGTATACCTCTTTCCACTTCATGTTGTCATGATACATTGGCCAAAATCTGGCGAAAATTTTCAGAACGCACAAAATTGGGCTTTGTAACAGGAGAACATGCCGTCGAAAGATATGGCACAAAGTAACGTCTCCGGAGAGCAAATCAAAGAGCGAGAAGTGGCGCAGATGTTTCGAGACAGTGACTGTTTAACGAAGAGACGCAGAATATTCGAACGCCTCTTGAAAGGCCTCCGCCTCCTATTTCCAACTTTAAGGCGATGCCTTTGAAGCTGAAATTTAGTATACCTCTTTCCACTTCATGCTCTCCTGATACATTGGCCAAAACTTGCGAATATTTTCAGAATTCACAAAATTGCGCTTTTTAACAGGAGATCATGCCGTTGAAAGAGATGGCACAAAGTAAAGTCTCCATAGAGCCAATCAAAGAGCGAGGAGTGGCGCAGATGTTTCGAGACAGTGACTGTTTAACGAAGAGACGCAGAATTTTGGAACGCCTCTTGAAAGGCCTCCGCCTTATATTTGCAACTTTAAGGCGATGCCTTTGAAGCTGAAATTTAGTATACCTCTTTCCACTTTATGTTCTCATGATATGTTGGCCAAAATCTGGCGAAAATTTTCAGAATGCACAAAATTGCCCTTTGTAATAGGAGAACATGCCGTCGAAAGAGATGGCACAAGGTAACGTCTCCGGATAGCAAATCGAAGAGCGAGAAGTGGCGCAGATGTTTCGAGACAGTGACTGTTTAACGAAGAGACGCAGAATTTTCGAACGCCTCTTGAAAGGAATGCGCCTCTTATTGGCAACGTTAAGGCGATGCATTTGAAGCTGAAATTTAGTATACCTCTTTCCACTTCATGTTCTCATGATACATTGGCCAAAATCTGGCGAAAATTTTCAGAATGAACAACATTGGGCTTTGTAACAGGAGAGCATGCCGTCGAAAGAGATGGCACAAAGTAACGTCTCCGGAGAGCAAATCAAAGAGCGAGAAGTGGCGTAGATGTTTCGAGACAGTGACTGTTTAACGAAGAGACGCAGAATTTTCGAACGCATCTTGAAAGGCCTCCGCCTCTTATTTCCAACTTTAAGGCGATGCGTTTGAATCTGAAATTTAGTGTACCTTTTTCCACTTCATGTTCTCCTGATATATTGGCCAAAATTAGGCGAAAATTTCGAGAATGCACAAAATTGGGCTTTGTAACAGGAGAGCATGCCGTCGAAAGATATGGCACAATGTAACGTCTCCGGAAAGCAAATCAAAGAGCGAGAAGTGGCGCAGATGTTTCGAGACAGTGAGTGTTTAACGAAGAGACGCAGAATTTTCGAACACCTCTTGAATGGCCTGCGCTTCTTATTGGCAACTTTAAGGCGATGCATTTGAAGCTGAAATTTAGTATACCTCTTTTCCACTTCATGTTCTCATGATACATTGGCCAAAATCTGGCGAAAATTTTCAGAACGCACAAAATTGCGCTTTGTAACAGGAGAACAAGCCGTCGAAAGATATGGCACAAAGTAACGTCTCCGGAGAGCAAATCAAAGAGCGAGAAGTGGCGCAGATGTTTCGAGACAGTGACTGTTTAACGAAGAGACGCAGAATATTCGAACGCCTCTTGAAAGGAATGCGTCTCTTATTGGCAACTTTAAGACGATGCATTTGAAGCTGAAATTTAGTATACCTCTTTCCACTTCATGTTCTCATGATACATTGGCCAAAATCTGGCGAAAATTTTCAGAATGAACAACATTGGGCTTTGTAACAGGAGAACATGCCGTCGAAAGAGATGGCACAAAGTAACGTCTCCGGAGAGCAAATCAAAGAGCGAGAAGTGGCGCAGATGTTTCGAGACAGTGACTGTTTAACGAAGAGACGCAGAATTTTCGAACGCCTCTTGAAAGGAATGCGTCTCTTATTGGCAACTTTAAGACGATGCATTTGAAGCTGAAATTTAGTATACCTCTTTCCACTTCATGTTCTCATGATACATTGGCCAAAATCTGGCGAAAATTTTCAGAATGCACAAAATTGCCCTTTGTAATAGGAGAACATGCCGTCGAAAGAGATGGCACAAGGTAACGTCTCCGGAGAGCAAATCGAAGAGCGGGAAGTGGCGCAGATGTTTCGAGACAGTGACTGTTTAACGAAGAGACGCAGAATTTTCGAACGCCTCTTGAAAGGAATGCGTCTCTTATTGGCAACTTTAAGACGATGCATTTGAAGCTGAAATTTAGTATACCTCTTTCCACTTCATGTTCTCATGATACATTGGCCAAAATCTGGCGAAAATTTTCAGAATGAACAACATTGGGCTTTGTAACAGGAGAACATGCCGTCGAAAGAGATGGCACAAAGTAACGTCTCCGGAGAGCAAATCAAAGAGCGAGAAGTGGCGCAGATGTTTCGAGACAGTGACAGTTTAACGAAGAGACGCAGAATTTTCGAACGCATCTTGAAAGGCCTCCGCCTCTTATTTCCAACTTTAAGGCGATGCGTTTGAATCTGAAATTTAGTGTACCTTTTTCCACTTCATGTTCTCCTGATATATTGGCCAAAATTAGGCGAAAATTTCGAGAATGCACAAAATTGGGCTTTGTAACAGGAGAACATGCCGTCGAAAGATATGGCACAAAGTAACGTCTCCGGAAAGCAAATCAAAGAGCGAGAAGTGGCGCAGATGTTTCGAGACAGTGAGTGTTTAACGAAGAGACGCAGAATTTTCGAACACCTCTTGAATGGCCTGCGCTTCTTATTGGCAACTTTAAGGCGATGCATTTGAAGCTGAAATTTAGTATACCTCTTTCCACTTCATGTTCTCATGATACATTGGCCAAAATCTGGCGAAAATTTTCAGAACGCACAAAATTGCGCTTTGTAACAGGAGAACAAGCCGTCGAAAGGGATGGCACAAAGTAACGTCTCCGGAGATCAAATCAGTGCGCGAGAAGTGGGGCAGAAGTTTCGAGACAGTGACTGTTTAACAAAGAGACGCAGAATTTTCGAACGCCTCTTGAAAGGAATGCGCCTCATATTAGCAACTTTAAAGCGATGCCTTTGAAGCTGAAATTTAGTATACCTCTTTCCACTTCATGTTCTCCTCATACATTGGCCAAAATTTGGCCAAAATTTTCAGAATGC
>NW_027485904.1:0-29179 GCF_050908995.1 Andrena cerasifolii
TATTGAAAAACAAATATTGAAAAACTGATATCGAAAAACCGATATTGAAAAACCGATATTGAAAAACTTATATCGAAAAACTGATATTGCAAAACCGATATTGAAACCGATATTAGAACCGATATTGAAAAACCGATATTGAAAAACAAATATTGAAAAACTGATATCGAAAAACTGATATCGAAAAACTGATATTGAAAAACTGATATTGCAAAACCGATATTGCAAAACAAATATTGAAAAACTGATATCGAAAATCTGATATTGAGAAACTGATATTGCAAAACCTATATTGTTCTAAACCGATATTGAAAAACTGATATCGAAAAACTGATATTGAAAAACCGATATTGAAAAACCGATATTGAAAAACCTATATCGAATAACTGATATTGCAAAACCGATATTGAAAAACCGATATTGAATCCGATATTAGAACCGATATTCAAAAACCGATATTGAAAACCAAATATTGAAAAACCGATATTGAAAAACCGATATTGAAAAACAAATATTGAAAAACTGATATCGAAAAACTGATATTGAAAAACCGATATTGAAAAACCGATATTGAAAAACCAATATCGAAAAACTGATATTGAAAAACCGATATTGAAAAACCTATATCGAAAAACTGATATTGAAAAACCGATATTGAAAAACCGATATTGAATCCGATATTAGAACCGATATTCAAAAACCGATATTTGAGAACAAATATTGAAAAACTGATATTGAAAAACCGATATTGAAAAACAAATATTGAAAAACCGATATTGATAAACCTATATCGAAAAACTGTTATTGCAAAACCGATATTGAATCCGATATTAGAACCGATATTGAAAAACCGATATTGTAAAGCAAATATTGAAAAACTGATATCGAAAAACTGATATTGAAAAACCGATATTGAAAAACCGATATTGAAAAACCGATATTGAAAAACCGATATTGAAACCGATATTAGAACCGATATTGAAAAACCGATATTGAAAAACCGATATTGAAAAACAAATATTGAAAAACTGATATCGAAAAACCGATATTGAAAAACCGATATTGAAACCGATATTAGAACCGATATTGAAAAACCAATATTGAAAAACAAATATTGAAAAACTGATATCGAAAAACTGATATTGAGAAACTGATATCGAAAAACTGATATTGAGAAACTGATATCGAAAAACCGATATTGAAAAACCGATATTGAAAAACAAATATTGAAAAACTGATATCGAAAAACCGATATTGAAAAACCGATATTGAAAAACTTATATCGAAAAACTGATATTGCAAAACCGATATTGAAACCGATATTAGAACCGATATTGAAAAACCGATATTGAAAAACAAATATTGAAAAACTGATATCGAAAAACTGATATCGAAAAACTGATATTGAAAAACTGATATTGCAAAACCGATATTGCAAAACAAATATTGAAAAACTGATATCGAAAATCTGATATTGAGAAACTGATATTGCAAAACCTATATTGTTCTAAACCGATATTGAAAAACTGATATCGAAAAACTGATATTGAAAAACCGATATTGAAAAACCGATATTGAAAAACCTATATCGAATAACTGATATTGCAAAACCGATATTGAAAAACCGATATTGAATCCGATATTAGAACCGATATTCAAAAACCGATATTGAAAACCAAATATTGAAAAACCGATATTGAAAAACCGATATTGAAAAACAAATATTGAAAAACTGATATCGAAAAACCGATATTGAAAAACCGATATTGAAAAACTGATATCGAAAAACTGATATTGAGAAACTGATATCGAAAAACCGATATTGAAAAACCAATATCGAAAAACTGATATTGCAAATCCGATATTAGAACCGATATTGAAAAACCGATATTGTAAAGCAAATATTGAAAAACTGATATCGAAAAACTGATATTGAAAAACTGATATTGAAAAACCGATATTGAAAAACCGATATTGAAAAACCGATATTGAAACCGATATTAGAACCGATATTGAAAAACCGATATTGTAAAGCAAATATTGAAAAACTGATATCGAAAAACTGATATTGAAAAACTGATATTGAAAAACCGATATTGAAAAACCGATATTGAAAAACCGATATTGAAAAACCGATATTGAATCCGATATTAGAACCGATATTGAAAAACCGATATTGTAAAGCAAATATTGAAAAACTGATATCGAAAAACTGATATTGAAAAACTGATATTGAAAAACCGATATTGAAAAACCGATATTGAAAAACCTATATCGAAAAACTGATATTGAAAAACCGATATTGAAAAACTGATATTGAAAAACCTATATCGAAAAACTGTTATTGCAAAACCGATATTGAATCCGATATTAGAACCGATATTCAAAAACCGATATTGGAGAACAAATATTAAAAAACTGATATTGAAAAACCGATATTGAAACCGATATTAGAACCGATATTGAAAAACCGATATTGAATCCGATATTGGAGAACAAATATTGAAAAACTGATATCGAAAAACTGATATTGAAAAACCGATATTGAAAAACCGATGTTGAATCCGATATTAGAACCGATATTGAAAAACCGATATTGAAAAACAAATATTGAAAAGCCGATATTGAAAAACTGATATTGAATCCGATATTAGAACCGATATTGAAAAACCCATATTGGAGAACAAATATTGAAAAACTGATATTGCAAAACCGATATTGAATCCGATATTAGAACCGATATTGAAAAACCGATATTGTAAAGCAAATATTGAAAAACTAGTATCGAAAAACTGATATTGAAAAACCGATATTGAAAAACCGATATTGTAAAGCAAATATTGAAAAACTGATATCGAAAAACTGATATTGAAAAACCGATATTGAAAAACCGATATTGCAAAACAAATATTGAAGAACTGATATTGAATCCGATATTAGAACCGATATTTAAAAACCGATATTGGAGAACAAATATTGAAAAACTGATATCGACAAACTGATATTGAAAAACCGATATTGAAAAACCGATATTGAAAAACCTATATCGAAAAACTGATATTGAAAAACCGATATTGAAAAACCTATATCGAAAAACTGATATTGAAAAACCGATATTGAAAAACCGATATTGAAAAACCGATATTGAATCCGATATTAGAACCGATATTCAAAAACCGATATTTGAGAACAAATATTGAAAAACTGATATTGTAAAGCAAATATTGAAAAACTGATATCGAAAAACTGATATTGAAAAACTGATATTGAAAAACCGATATTGAAAAACCGATATTGAAAAACCGATATTGAATCCGATATTAGAACCGATATTGAAAAACCGATATTGAAAAACCTATATCGAATAACTGATATTGCAAAACCGATATTGAAAAACCGATATTGAATCCGATATTAGAACCGATATTCAAAAACCGATATTGAAAACCAAATATTGAAAAACCGATATTGAAAAACCGATATTGAAAAACAAATATTGAAAAACTGATATCGAAAAACCGATATTGAAAAACCGATATTGAAAAACTGATATCGAAAAACTGATATTGAGAAACTGATATCGAAAAACCGATATTGAAAAACCAATATCGAAAAACTGATATTGCAAATCCGATATTAGAACCGATATTGAAAAACCGATATTGTAAAGCAAATATTGAAAAACTGATATCGAAAAACTGATATTGAAAAACTGATATTGAAAAACCGATATTGAAAAACCGATATTGAAAAACCGATATTGAAACCGATATTAGAACCGATATTGAAAAACCGATATTGTAAAGCAAATATTGAAAAACTGATATCGAAAAACTGATATTGAAAAACTGATATTGAAAAACCGATATTGAAAAACCGATATTGAAAAACCGATATTGAATCCGATATTAGAACCGATATTGAAAAACCGATATTGTAAAGCAAATATTGAAAAACTGATATCGAAAAACTGATATTGAAAAACTGATATTGAAAAACCGATATTGAAAAACCGATATTGAAAAACCTATATCGAAAAACTGATATTGAAAAACCGATATTGAAAAACTGATATTGAAAAACCTATATCGAAAAACCGATATTGAAAAACTGATATCGAAAAACTGATATTGAGAAACTGATATCGAAAAACCGATATTGAAAAACCAATATCGAAAAACTGATATTGCAAATCCGATATTAGAACCGATATTGAAAAACCGATATTGTAAAGCAAATATTGAAAAACTGATATCGAAAAACTGATATTGAAATACTGATATTGAAAAACCGATATTGAAAAACCGATATTGAAAAACCGATATTGAAACCGATATTAGAACCGATATTGAAAAACCGATATTGTAAAGCAAATATTGAAAAACTAGTATCGAAAAACTGATATTGAAAAACCGATATTGAAAAACCGATATTGTAAAGCAAATATTGAAAAACTGATATCGAAAAACTGATATTGAAAAACCGATATTGAAAAACCGATATTGCAAAACAAATATTGAAGAACTGATATTGAATCCGATATTAGAACCGATATTTAAAAACCGATATTGGAGAACAAATATTGAAGAACTGATATTGAATCCGATATTAGAACCGATATTTAAAAACCGATATTGGAGAACAAATATTGAAAAACTGATATCGACAAACTGATATTGAAAAACCGATATTGAAAAACCGATATTGAAAAACCTATATCGAAAAACTGATATTGAAAAACCGATATTGAAAAACCTATATCGAAAAACTGATATTGAAAAACCGATATTGAAAAACCGATATTGAAAAACCGATATTGAATCCGATATTAGAACCGATATTCAAAAACCGATATTTGAGAACAAATATTGAAAAACTGATATTGTAAAGCAAATATTGAAAAACTGATATCGAAAAACTGATATTGAAAAACTGATATTGAAAAACCGATATTGAAAAACCGATATTGAAAAACCGATATTGAATCCGATATTAGAACCGATATTGAAAAACCGATATTGAAAAACCTATATCGAATAACTGATATTGCAAAACCGATATTGAAAAACCGATATTGAATCCGATATTAGAACCGATATTCAAAAACCGATATTGAAAACCAAATATTGAGAAACCGATATTGAAAAACCGATATTGAAAAACAAATATTGAAAAACTGATATCGAAAAACCGATATTGAAAAACCGATATTGAAAAACTGATATCGAAAAACTGATATTGAGAAACTGATATCGAAAAACCGATATTGAAAAACCAATATCGAAAAACTGATATTGCAAATCCGATATTAGAACCGATATTGAAAAACCGATATTGTAAAGCAAATATTGAAAAACTGATATCGAAAAACTGATATTGAAAAACTGATATTGAAAAACCGATATTGAAAAACCGATATTGAAAAACCGATATTGAAACCGATATTAGAACCGATATTGAAAAACCGATATTGTAAAGCAAATATTGAAAAACTGATATCGAAAAACTGATATTGAAAAACTGATATTGAAAAACCGATATTGAAAAACCGATATTGAAAAACCGATATTGAATCCGATATTAGAACCGATATTGAAAAACCGATATTGTAAAGCAAATATTGAAAAACTGATATTGAAAAACCGATATTGAAACCGATATTAGAACCGATATTGAAAAACCGATATTGAATCCGATATTGGAGAACAAATATTGAAAAACTGATATCGAAAAACTGATATTGAAAAACCGATATTGAATCCGATATTAGAACCGATATTGAAAAACCGATATTGAAAAACAAATATTGAAAAGCCGATATTGAAAAACTGATATTGAATCCGATATTAGAACCGATATTGAAAAACCCATATTGGAGAACAAATATTGAAAAACTGATATTGCAAAACCGATATTGAATACGATATTAGAACCGATATTGAAAAACCGATATTGTAAAGCAAATATTGAAAAACTAGTATCGAAAAACTGATATTGAAAAACCGATATTGAAAAACCGATATTGTAAAGCAAATATTGAAAAACTGATATCGAAAAACTGATATTGAAAAACCGGTATTGAAAAACCGATATTGCAAAACAAATATTGAAGAACTGATATTGAATCCGATATTAGAACCGATATTTAAAAACCGATATTGGAGAACAAATATTGAAAAACTGATATCGAAAAACTGATATTGAAAAACCGATATTGAAAAACCGATATTGAAAAACCTATATCGAAAAACTGATATTGAAAAACCGATATTGAAAAACCGATATTGAATCCGATATTAGAACCGATATTGAAAAACCGATATTGAAAAACAAATATTGAAAAGCCGATATTGAAAAACTGATATTGAACCTGATATTAGAACCGATATTGAAAAACCTATATCGAAAAACTGATATTGAAAAACCGATATTGAAAAACCGATATTGAATCCGATATTAGAACCGATATTCAAAAACCGATATTTGAGAACAAATATTGAAAAACTGATATTGAAAAACCGATATTGAATCCGATATTAGAACCGATATTCAAAAACCGATATTTGAGAACAAATATTGAAAAACTGATATTGAAAAACTTATATCGAAAAACTGATATTGCAAAACCGATATTGAAACCGATATTAGAACCGATATTGAAAAACCGATATTGAAAAACCGATATTGAAAAACAAATATTGAAAAACTGATATTGAAAAACCGATATTGTAAAGCAAATATTGAAAAACTAGTATCGAAAAACTGATATTGAAAAACCGATATTGAAAAACCGATATTGAAAAACCGATATTGAAAAACCTATATCGAAAAACTGATATTGAAAAACCGATATTGAAAAACCGATATTGAATCCGATATTAGAACCGATATTGAAAAACCGATATTGAAAAACAAATATTGAAAAGCCGATATTGAAAAACTGATATTGAAACTGATATTAGAACCGATATTGAAAAACCTATATCGAAAAACTGATATTGAAAAACCGATATTGAAAAACCGATATTGAATCCGATATTAGAACCGATATTCAAAAACCGATATTTGAGAACAAATATTGAAAAACTGATATTGAAAAACCGATATTGAATCCGATATTAGAACCGATATTCAAAAACCGATATTTGAGAACAAATATTGAAAAACTGATATTGAAAAACTTATATCGAAAAACTGATATTGCAAAACCGATATTGAAACCGATATTAGAACCGATATTGAAAAACCGATATTGAAAAACCGATATTGAAAAACAAATATTGAAAAACTGATATTGAAAAACCGATATTGTAAAGCAAATATTGAAAAACTAGTATCGAAAAACTGATATTGAAAAACCGATATTGAAAAACCGATATTGTAAAGCAAATATTGAAAAACTGATATCGAAAAACCGATATTGAAAAACCGATATTGAAAAACTCATATCGAAAAACTGATATTGAGAAACTGATATCGAAAAACCGATATTGAAAAACCAATATCGAAAAACTGATATTGCAAATCCGATATTAGAACCGATATTGAAAAACCGATATTGTAAAGCAAATATTGAAAAACTGATATCGAAAAACTGATATTGAAAAACTGATATTGAAAAACCGATATTGAAAAACCGATATTGAAAAACCGATATTGAAACCGATATTAGAACCGATATTGAAAAACCGATATTGTAAAGCAAATATTGAAAAACTAGTATCGAAAAACTGATATTGAAAAACCGATATTGAAAAACCGATATTGTAAAGCAAATATTGAAAAACTGATATCGAAAAACTGATATTGAAAAACCGATATTGAAAAACCGATATTGCAAAACAAATATTGAAGAACTGATATTGAATCCGATATTAGAACCGATATTTAAAAACCGATATTGGAGAACAAATATTGAAAAACTGATATCGAAAAACTGATATTGAAAAACCGATATTGAAAAACCGATATTGAAAAACCTATATCGAAAAACTGATATTGAAAAACCGATATTGAAAAACCTATATCGAAAAACTGATATTGAAAAACCGATATTGAAAAACCGATATTGAATCCGATATTAGAACCGATATTCAAAAACCGATATTTGAGAACAAATATTGAAAAACTGATATTGAAAAACCGATATTGAAAAACAAATATCGAAAAACTGATATTGAAAAACCGATATTGAAAAACCGATATTGTAAAGCAAATATTGAAAAACTGATATCGAAAAACTGATATTGAAAAACCGATATTGATAAACCGATATTGAAAAACCGATATTGAAAAACCGATATTGAAACCGATATTAGAACCGATATTGAAAAACCGATATTGAAAAACCGATATTGAAAAACAAATATTGAAAAACTGATATCGAAAAACCGATATTGAAAAACCGATATTGAAACCGATATTAGAACCGATATTGAAAAACCGATATTGAAAAACAAATATTGAAAAACTGATATCGAAAAACTGATATTGAAAAACCGATATTGAAAAACCGATATTGAAAAACCTATATCGAATAACTGATATTGCAAAACCGATATTGAAAAACCGATATTGAATCCGATATTAGAACCGATATTCAAAAACCGATATTGAAAACCAAATATTGAAAAACCGATATTGAAAAACCGATATTGAAAAACCTATATCGAAAAACTGTTATTGCAAAACCGATATTGAATCCGATATTAGAACCGATATTGAAAAACCGATATTTAAAAACAAATATTGAAAAACTGATATCGAAAAACTGATATTGAAAAACAAATATTGAAAAACTGATATCGAAAAACTGATATTGAGAAACTGATATTGCAAAACCGATATTGTTCTAAACCGATATTGAAAAACTGATATCGAAAAACTGATATTGAAAAACCGATATTGAATCCGATATTAGAACCGATATTCAAAAACCGATATTTGAGAACAAATATTGAAAAACTGATATTGAAAAACTTATATCGAAAAACTGATATTGCAAATCCGATATTGAAACCGATATTAGAACCGATATTGAAAAACCGATATTGAAAAACAAATATTGAAAAACTGATATCGAAAAACCGATATTGAAAAACCGATATTGAAAAACTGATATCGAAAAACTGATATTGAGAAACTGATATTGAAAAACCGATATTGTAAAGCAAATATTGAAAAACTGATATCGAAAAACTGATATTGAAAAACTGATATTGAAAAACCGATATTGTAAAGCAAATATTGAAAAACTAGTATCGAAAAACTGATATTGAAAAACCGATATTGAAAAACCGATATTGTAAAGCAAATATTGAAAAACTGATATCGAAAAACTGATATTGAAAAACCGATATTGAAAAACCGATATTGCAAAACAAATATTGAAGAACTGATATTGAATCCGATATTAGAACCGATATTTAAAAACCGATATTGGAGAACAAATATTGAAAAACTGATATCGAAAAACTGATATTGAAAAACCGATATTGAAAAACCGATATTGAAAAACCAATATCGAAAAACTGATATTGAAAAACCGATATTGAAAAACCTATATCGAAAAACTGATATTGAAAAACCGATATTGAAAAACCGATATTGAATCCGATATTAGAACCGATATTCAAAAACCGATATTTGAGAACAAATATTGAAAAACTGATATTGAAAAACCGATATTGAAAAACAAATATTGAAAAACCGATATTGATAAACCTATATCGAAAAACTGTTATTGCAAAACCGATATTGAATCCGATATTAGAACCGATATTGAAAAACCGATATTGTAAAGCAAATATTGAAAAACTGATATCGAAAAACTGATATTGAAAAACCGATATTGAAAAACCGATATTGAAAAACCGATATTGAAAAACCGATATTGAAACCGATATTAGAACCGATATTGAAAAACCGATATTGAAAAACCGATATTGAAAAACAAATATTGAAAAACTGATATCGAAAAACCGATATTGAAAAACCGATATTGAAACCGATATTAGAACCGATATTGAAAAACCAATATTGAAAAACAAATATTGAAAAACTGATATCGAAAAACTGATATTGAGAAACTGATATCGAAAAACTGATATTGAGAAACTGATATCGAAAAACCGATATTGAAAAACCGATATTGAAAAACAAATATTGAAAAACTGATATCGAAAAACCGATATTGAAAAACCGATATTGAAAAACTTATATCGAAAAACTGATATTGCAAAACCGATATTGAAACCGATATTAGAACCGATATTGAAAAACCGATATTGAAAAACAAATATTGAAAAACTGATATCGAAAAACTGATATCGAAAAACTGATATTGAAAAACTGATATTGCAAAACCGATATTGCAAAACAAATATTGAAAAACTGATATCGAAAATCTGATATTGAGAAACTGATATTGCAAAACCTATATTGTTCTAAACCGATATTGAAAAACTGATATCGAAAAACTGATACTGAAAAACCGATATTGAAAAACCGATATTGAAAAACCTATATCGAATAACTGATATTGCAAAACCGATATTGAAAAACCGATATTGAATCCGATATTAGAACCGATATTCAAAAACCGATATTGAAAACCAAATATTGAAAAACCGATATTGAAAAACCGATATTGAAAAACAAATATTGAAAAACTGATATCGAAAAACCGATATTGAAAAACCGATATTGAAAAACTGATATCGAAAAACTGATATTGAGAAACTGATATCGAAAAACCGATATTGAAAAACCAATATCGAAAAACTGATATTGCAAATCCGATATTAGAACCGATATTGAAAAACCGATATTGTAAAGCAAATATTGAAAAACTGATATCGAAAAACTGATATTGAAAAACTGATATTGAAAAACCGATATTGAAAAACCGATATTGAAAAACCGATATTGAAACCGATATTAGAACCGATATTGTAAAGCAAATATTGAAAAACTGATATCGAAAAACTGATATTGAAAAACTGATATTGAAAAACCGATATTGAAAAACCGATATTGAAAAACCGATATTGAATCCGATATTAGAACCGATATTGAAAAACCGATATTGTAAAGCAAATATTGAAAAACTGATATCGAAAAACTGATATTGAAAAACTGATATTGAAAAACCGATATTGAAAAACCGATATTGAAAAACCTATATCGAAAAACTGATATTGAAAAACCGATATTGAAAAACTGATATTGAAAAACCTATATCGAAAAACTGTTATTGCAAAACCGATATTGAATCCGATATTAGAACCGATATTCAAAAACCGATATTGGAGAACAAATATTAAAAAACTGATATTGAAAAACCGATATTGAAACCGATATTAGAACCGATATTGAAAAACCGATATTGAATCCGATATTGGAGAACAAATATTGAAAAACTGATATCGAAAAACTGATATTGAAAAACCGATATTGAAAAACCGATATTGAATCCGATATTAGAACCGATATTGAAAAACCGATATTGAAAAACAAATATTGAAAAGCCGATATTGAAAAACTGATATTGAATCCGATATTAGAACCGATATTGAAAAACCCATATTGGAGAACAAATATTGAAAAACTGATATTGCAAAACCGATATTGAATCCGATATTAGAACCGATATTGAAAAACCGATATTGTAAAGCAAATATTGAAAAACTAGTATCGAAAAACTGATATTGAAAAACCGATATTGAAAATCCGATATTGTAAAGCAAATATTGAAAAACTGATATCGAAAAACTGATATTGAAAAACCGATATTGAAAAACCGATATTGCAAAACAAATATTGAAGAACTGATATTGAATCCGATATTAGAACCGATATTTAAAAACCGATATTGGAGAACAAATATTGAAAAACTGATATTGAAAAACTTATATCGAAAAACTGATATTGCAAAACCGATATTGAAACCGATATTAGAACCGATATTGAAAAACCGATATTGAAAAACCGATATTGAAAAACCGATATTGAAAAACCGATATTGCAAAACAAATATTGAAGAACTGATATTGAATCCGATATTAGAACCGATATTTAAAAACCGATATTGGAGAACAAATATTGAAAAACTGATATCGAAAAACTGATATTGAAAAACCGATATTGAAAAACCGATATTGAAAAACCAATATCGAAAAACTGATATTGCAAATCCGATATTAGAACCGATATTGAAAAACCGATATTGTAAAGCAAATATTGAAAAACTGATATCGAAAAACTGATATTGAAAAACTGATATTGAAAAACCGATATTGAAAAACCGATATTGAAAAACCGATATTGAAACCGATATTAGAACCGATATTGAAAAACCGATATTGAAAAACCGATATTGAAAAACAAATATTGAAAAACTGATATCGAAAAACTGATATTGAGAAACTGATATCGAAAAACCGATATTGAAAAACCAATATCGAAAAACTGATATTGCAAATCCGATATTAGAACCGATATTGAAAAACCGATATTGTAAAGCAAATATTGAAAAACTAGTATCGAAAAACTGATATTGAAAAACCGATATTGAAAAACCGATATTGTAAAGCAAATATTGAAAAACTGATATCGAAAAACTGATATTGAAAAACCGATATTGAAAAACCGATATTGCAAAACAAATATTGAAGAACTGATATTGAATCCGATATTAGAACCGATATTTAAAAACCGATATTGGAGAACAAGTATTGAAAAACTGATATCGAAAAACTGATATTGAAACCGATATTAGAACCGATATTGAAAAACCGATATTGAAAAACCGATATTGAAAAACAAATATTGAAAAACTGATATCGAAAAACTGATATTGAGAAACTGATATCGAAAAACCGATATTGAAAAACCAATATCGAAAAACTGATATTGCAAATCCGATATTAGAACCGATATTGAAAAACCGATATTGTAAAGCAAATATTGAAAAACTGATATCGAAAAACTGATATTGAAAAACTGATATTGAAAAACCGATATTGAAAAACCGATATTGAAAAACCGATATTGAAACCGATATTAGAACCGATATTGAAAAACCGATATTGTAAAGCAAATATTGAAAAACTGATATCGAAAAACTGATATTGAAAAACTGATATTGAAAAACCGATATTGTAAAGCAAATATTGAAAAACTAGTATCGAAAAACTGATATTGAAAAACCGATATTGAAAAACCGATATTGTAAAGCAAATATTGAAAAACTGATATCGAAAAACTGATATTGAAAAACCGATATTGAAAAACCGATATTGCAAAACAAATATTGAAGAACTGATATTGAATCCGATATTAGAACCGATATTTAAAAACCGATATTGGAGAACAAATATTGAAAAACTGATATCGAAAAACTGATATTGAAAAACCGATATTGAAAAACCGATATTGAAAAACCTATATCGAAAAACTGATATTGAAAAACCGATATTGAAAAACCTATATCGAAAAACTGATATTGAAAAACCGATATTGAAAAACCGATATTGAATCCGATATTAGAACCGATATTCAAAAACCGATATTTGAGAACAAATATTGAAAAACTGATATTGAAAAACCGATATTGAAAAACAAATATCGAAAAACTGATATTGAAAAACCGATATTGTAAAGCAAATATTGAAAAACTGATATCGAAAAACTGATATTGAAAAACCGATATTGATAAACCGATATTGAAAAACCGATATTGAAAAACCGATATTGAAACCGATATTAGAACCGATATTGAAAAACCGATATTGAAAAACCGATATTGAAAAACAAATATTGAAAAACTGATATTGAAAAACTTATATCGAAAAACTGATATTGCAAAACCGATATTGAAACCGATATTAGAACCGATATTGAAAAACCGATATTGAAAAACAAATATTGAAAAACTGATATCGAAAAACTGATATCGAAAAACTGATATTGAAAAACTGATATTGCAAAACCGATATTGCAAAACAAATATTGAAAAACTGATATCGAAAATCTGATATTGAGAAACTGATATTGCAAAACCTATATTGTTCTAAACCGATATTGAAAAACTGATATTGAAAAACTTATATCGAAAAACTGATATTGCAAAACCGATATTGAAACCGATATTAGAACCGATATTGAAAAACCGATATTGAAAAACAAATATTGAAAAACTGATATTGCAAAACCGATATTGCAAAACAAATATTGAAAAACTGATATCGAAAATCTGATATTGAGAAACTGATATTGCAAAACCTATATTGTTCTAAACCGATATTGAAAAACTGATATCGAAAAACTGATATTGAAAAACCGATATTGAAAAACCGATATTGAAAAACCTATATCGAATAACTGATATTGCAAAACCGATATTGAAAAACCGATATTGAAAAACCGATATTGAAAAACTTATATCGAAAAACTGATATTGCAAAACCGATATTGAAACCGATATTAGAACCGATATTGAAAAACCGATATTGAAAAACAAATATTGAAAAACTGATATCGAAAACCTGATATCGAAAAACTGATATTGAAAAACTGATATTGCAAAACCGATATTGCAAAACAAATATTGAAAAACTGATATCGAAAATCTGATATTGAGAAACTGATATTGCAAAACCTATATTGTTCTAAACCGATATTGAAAAACTGATATCGAAAAACTGATATTGAAAAACCGATATTGAAAAACCGATATTGAAAAACCTATATCGAATAACTGATATTGCAAAACCGATATTGAAAAACCGATATTGAATCCGATATTAGAACCGATATTCAAAAACCGATATTGAAAACCAAATATTGAAAAACCGATATTGAAAAACCGATATTGAAAAACAAATATTGAAAAACTGATATCGAAAAACCGATATTGAAAAACCGATATTGAAAAACTGATATCGAAAAACTGATATTGAGAAACTGATATCGAAAAACCGATATTGAAAAACCAATATCGAAAAACTGATATTGCAAATCCGATATTAGAACCGATATTGAAAAACCGATATTGTAAAGCAAATATTGAAAAACTGATATCGAAAAACTGATATTGAAAAACTGATATTGAAAAACCGATATTGAAAAACCGATATTGAAAAACCGATATTGAAACCGATATTAGAACCGATATTGAAAAACCGATATTGTAAAGCAAATATTGAAAAACTGATATCGAAAAACTGATATTGAAAAACTGATATTGAAAAACCGATATTGAAAAACCGATATTGAAAAACCGATATTGAATCCGATATTAGAACCGATATTGAAAAACCGATATTGTAAAGCAAATATTGAAAAACTGATATCGAAAAACTGATATTGAAAAACTGATATTGAAAAACCGATATTGAAAAACCGATATTGAAAAACCTATATCGAAAAACTGATATTGAAAAACCGATATTGAAAAACTGATATTGAAAAACCTATATCGAAAAACTGTTATTGCAAAACCGATATTGAATCCGATATTAGAACCGATATTCAAAAACCGATATTGGAGAACAAATATTAAAAAACTGATATTGAAAAACCGATATTGAAACCGATATTAGAACCGATATTGAAAAACCGATATTGAATCCGATATTGGAGAACAAATATTGAAAAACTGATATCGAAAAACTGATATTGAAAAACCGATATTGAAAAACCGATATTGCAAAACAAATATTGAAGAACTGATATTGAATCCGATATTAGAACCGATATTTAAAAACCGATATTGGAGAACAAATATTGAAAAACTGATATCGAAAAACTGATATTGAAAAACCGATATTGAAAAACCGATATTGAAAAACCTATATCGAAAAACTGATATTGAAAAACCGATATTGAAAAACCGATATTGAATCCGATATTAGAACCGATATTGAAAAACCGATATTGAAAAACAAATATTGAAAAGCCGATATTGAAAAACTGATATTGAAACTGATATTAGAACCGATATTGAAAAACCTATATCGAAAAACTGATATTGAAAAACCGATATTGAAAAACCGATATTGAATCCGATATTAGAACCGATATTCAAAAACCGATATTTGAGAACAAATATTGAAAAACTGATATTGAAAAACCGATATTGAATCCGATATTAGAACCGATATTCAAAAACCGATATTTGAGAACAAATATTGAAAAACTGATATTGAAAAACTTATATCGAAAATCTGATATTGCAAAACCGATATTGAAACCGATATTAGAACCGATATTGAAAAACCGATATTGAAAAACAAATATTGAAAAACTGATATCGAAAAACTGATATCCAAAAGCTGATATTGAAAAACTGATATTGCAAAACCGATATTGCAAAACAAATATTGAAAAACTGATATCGAAAATCTGATATTGAGAAACTGATATTGCAAAACCTATATTGTTCTAAACCGATATTGAAAAACTGATATCGAAAAACTGATATTGAAAAACCGATATTGAAAAACCGATATTGAAAAACCTATATCGAATAACTGATATTGCAAAACCGATATTGAAAAACCGATATTGAATCCGATATTAGAACCGATATTCAAAAACCGATATTGAAAACCAAATATTGAAAAACCGATATTGAAAAACCGATATTGAAAAACAAATATTGAAAAACTGATATCGAAAAACCGATATTGAAAAACCGATATTAGAACCGATATTGAAAAACCGATATTGTAAAGCAAATATTGAAAAACTGATATCGAAAAACTGATATTGAAAAACTGATATTGAAAAACCGATATTGTAAAGCAAATATTGAAAAACTAGTATCGAAAAACTGATATTGAAAAACCGATATTGAAAAACCGATATTGTAAAGCAAATATTGAAAAACTGATATCGAAAAACTGATATTGAAAAACCGATATTGAAAAACCGATATTGCAAAACAAATATTGAAGAACTGATATTGAATCCGATATTAGAACCGATATTTAAAAACCGATATTGGAGAACAAATATTGAAAAACTGATATCGAAAAACTGATATTGAAAAACCGATATTGAAAAACCGATATTGAAAAACCTATATCGAAAAACTGATATTGAAAAACCGATATTGAAAAACCTATATCGAAAAACTGATATTGAAAAACCGATATTGAAAAACCGATATTGAATCCGATATTAGAACCGATATTCAAAAACCGATATTTGAGATCAAATATTGAAAAACTGATATTGAAAAACCGATATTGAAAAACAAATATCGAAAAACTGATATTGAAAAACCGATATTGAAAAACCGATATTGTAAAGCAAATATTGAAAAACTGATATCGAAAAACTGATATTGAAAAACCGATATTGATAAACCGATATTGAAAAACCGATATTGAAAAACCGATATTGAAACCGATATTAGAACCGATATTGAAAAACCGATATTGAAAAACCGATATTGAAAAACAAATATTGAAAAACTGATATCGAAAAACCGATATTGAAAAACCGATATTGAAACCGATATTAGAACCGATATTGAAAAACCGATATTGAAAAACAAATATTGAAAAACTGATATCGAAAAACTGATATTGAAAAACCGATATTGAAAAACCGATATTGAAAAACCTATATCGAATAACTGATATTGCAAAACCGATATTGAAAAACCGATATTGAATCCGATATTAGAACCGATATTCAAAAACCGATATTGAAAACCAAATATTGAAAAACCGATATTGAAAAACCGATATTGAAAAACCTATATCGAAAAACTGTTATTGCAAAACCGATATTGAACCCGATATTAGAAGCGATATTGAAAAACCGATATTTAAAAACAAATATTGAAAAACTGATATCGAAAAAACTGATATTGAAAAACAAATATTGAAAAACTGATATTGAAAAACCGATATTGAAAAACTGATATTGAAAAACCTATATCGAAAAACTGTTATTGCAAAACCGATATTGAATCCGATATTAGAACCGATATTCAAAAACCGATATTGGAGAACAAATATTAAAAAACTGATATTGAAAAACCGATATTGAAACCGATATTAGAACCGATATTGAAAAACCGATATTGAATCCGATATTGGAGAACAAATATTGAAAAACTGATATCGAAAAACTGATATTGAAAAACCGATATTGAAAAACCGATATTGAATCCGATATTAGAACCGATATTGAAAAACCGATATTGAAAAACAAATATTGAAAAGCCGATATTGAAAAACTGATATTGAATCCGATATTAGAACCGATATTGAAAAACCCATATTGGAGAACAAATATTGAAAAACTGATATTGCAAAACCGATATTGAATCCGATATTAGAACCGATATTGAAAAACCGATATTGTAAAGCAAATATTGAAAAACTAGTATCGAAAAACTGATATTGAAAAACCGATATTGAAAAACCGATATTGTAAAGCAAATATTGAAAAACTGATATCGAAAAACTGATATTGAAAAACCGATATTGAAAAACCGATATTGCAAAACAAATATTGAAGAACTGATATTGAATCCGATATTAGAACCGATATTTAAAAACCGATATTGGAGAACAAATATTGAAAAACTGATATCGAAAAACTGATATTGAAAAACCGATATTGAAAAACCGATATTGAAAAACCTATATCGAAAAACTGATATTGAAAAACCGATATTGAAAAACCGATATTGAATCCGATATTAGAACCGATATTGAAAAACCGATATTGAAAAACAAATATTGAAAAGCCGATATTGAAAAACTGATATTGAAACTGATATTAGAACCGATATTGAAAAACCTATATCGAAAAACTGATATTGAAAAACCGATATTGAAAAACCGATATTGAATCCGATATTAGAACCGATATTCAAAAACCGATATTTGAGAACAAATATTGAAAAACTGATATTGAAAAACCGATATTGAATCCGATATTAGAACCGATATTCAAAAACCGATATTTGAGAACAAATATTGAAAAACTGATATTGAAAAACTTATATCGAAAAACTGATATTGCAAAACCGATATTGAAACCGATATTAGAACCGATATTGAAAAACCGATATTGAAAAACCGATATTGAAAAACAAATATTGAAAAACTGATATTGAAAAACCGATATTGTAAAGCAAATATTGAAAAACTAGTATCGAAAAACTGATATTGAAAAACCGATATTGAAAAACCGATATTGTAAAGCAAATATTGAAAAACTGATATCGAAAAACCGATATTGAAAAACCGATATTGAAAAACTGATATCGAAAAACTGATATTGAGAAACTGATATCGAAAAACCGATATTGAAAAACCAATATCGAAAAACTGATATTGCAAATCCGATATTAGAACCGATATTGAAAAACCGATATTGTAAAGCAAATATTGAAAAACTGATATCGAAAAACTGATATTGAAAAACTGATATTGAAAAACCGATATTGAAAAACCGATATTGAAAAACCGATATTGAAACCGATATTAGAACCGATATTGAAAAACCGATATTGTAAAGCAAATATTGAAAAACTGATATCGAAAAACTGATATTGAAAAACTGATATTGAAAAACCGATATTGTAAAGCAAATATTGAAAAACTAGTATCGAAAAACCGATATTGAAAAACCGATATTTAAAAACAAATATTGAAAAACTGATATCGAAAAACTGATATTGAAAAACAAATATTGAAAAACTGATATTGAAAAACCGATATTGAAAAACTGATATTGAAAAACCTATATCGAAAAACTGTTATTGCAAAACCGATATTGAATCCGATATTAGAACCGATATTCAAAAACCGATATTGGAGAACAAATATTAAAAAACTGATATTGAAAAACCGATATTGAAACCGATATTAGAACCGATATTGAAAAACCGATATTGAATCCGATATTGGAGAACAAATATTGAAAAACTGATATCGAAAAACTGATATTGAAAAACCGATATTGAAAAACCGATATTGAATCCGATATTAGAACCGATATTGAAAAACCGATATTGAAAAACAAATATTGAAAAGCCGATATTGAAAAACTGATATTGAATCCGATATTAGAACCGATATTGAAAAACCCATATTGGAGAACAAATATTGAAAAACTGATATTGCAAAACCGATATTGAATCCGATATTAGAACCGATATTGAAAAACCGATATTGTAAAGCAAATATTGAAAAACTAGTATCGAAAAACTGATATTGAAAAACCGATATTGAAAAACCGATATTGTAAAGCAAATATTGAAAAACTGATATCGAAAAACTGATATTGAAAAACCGATATTGAAAAACCGATATTGCAAAACAAATATTGAAGAACTGATATTGAATCCGATATTAGAACCGATATTTAAAAACCGATATTGGAGAACAAATATTGAAAAACTGATATCGAAAAACTGATATTGAAAAACCGATATTGAAAAACCGATATTGAAAAACCTATATCGAAAAACTGATATTGAAAAACCGATATTGAAAAACCGATATTGAATCCGATATTAGAACCGATATTGAAAAACCGATATTGAAAAACAAATATTGAAAAGCCGATATTGAAAAACTGATATTGAAACTGATATTAGAACCGATATTGAAAAACCTATATCGAAAAACTGATATTGAAAAACCGATATTGAAAAACCGATATTGAATCCGATATTAGAACCGATATTCAAAAACCGATATTTGAGAACAAATATTGAAAAACTGATATTGAAAAACCGATATTGAATCCGATATTAGAACCGATATTCAAAAACCGATATTTGAGAACAAATATTGAAAAACTGATATTGAAAAACTTATATCGAAAAACTGATATTGCAAAACCGATATTGAAACCGATATTAGAACCGATATTGAAAAACCGATATTGAAAAACCGATATTGAAAAACAAATATTGAAAAACTGATATTGAAAAACCGATATTGTAAAGCAAATATTGAAAAACTAGTATCGAAAAACTGATATTGAAAACCGATATTGAAAAACCGATATTGTAAAGCAAATATTGAAAAACTGATATCGAAAAACCGATATTGAAAAACCGATATTGAAAAACTGATATCGAAAAACTGATATTGAGAAACTGATATCGAAAAACCGATATTGAAAAACCAATATCGAAAAACTGATATTGCAAATCCGATATTAGAACCGATATTGAAAAACCGATATTGTAAAGCAAATATTGAAAAACTGATATCGAAAAACTGATATTGAAAAACTGATATTGAAAAACCGATATTGAAAAACCGATATTGAAAAACCGATATTGAAACCGATATTAGAACCGATATTGAAAAACCGATATTGTAAAGCAAATATTGAAAAACTGATATCGAAAAACTGATATTGAAAAACTGATATTGAAAAACCGATATTGTAAAGCAAATATTGAAAAACTAGTATCGAAAAACTGATATTGAAAAACCGATATTGAAAAACCGATATTGTAAAGCAAATATTGAAAAACTGATATCGAAAAACTGATATTGAAAAACCGATATTGAAAAACCGATATTGCAAAACAAATATTGAAGAACTGATATTGAATCCGATATTAGAACCGATATTTAAAAACCGATATTGGAGAACAAATATTGAAAAACTGATATCGAAAAACTGATATTGAAAAACCGATATTGAAAAACCGATATTGAAAAACCTATATCGAAAAACTGATATTGAAAAACCGATATTGAAAAACCTATATCGAAAAACTGATATTGAAAAACCGATATTGAAAAACCGATATTGAATCCGATATTAGAACCGATATTCAAAAACCGATATTTGAGAACAAATATTGAAAAACTGATATTGAAAAACCGATATTGAAAAACAAATATCGAAAAACTGATATTGAAAAACCGATATTGAAAAACCGATATTGTAAAGCAAATATTGAAAAACTGATATCGAAAAACTGATATTGAAAAACCGATATTGATAAACCGATATTGAAAAACCGATATTGAAAAACCGATATTGAAACCGATATTAGAACCGATATTGAAAAACCGATATTGAAAAACCGATATTGAAAAACCAATATCGAAAAACTGATATTGCAAATCCGATATTAGAACCGATATTGAAAAACCGATATTGTAAAGCAAATATTGAAAAACTGATATCGAAAAACTGATATTGAAAAACTGATATTGAAAAACCGATATTGTAAAGCAAATATTGAAAAACTAGTATCGAAAAACTGATATTGAAAAACCGATATTGAAAAACCGATATTGTAAAGCAAATATTGAAAAACTGATATCGAAAAACTGATATTGAAAAACCGATATTGAAAAACCGATATTGCAAAACAAATATTGAAGAACTGATATTGAATCCGATATTAGAACCGATATTTAAAAACCGATATTGGAGAACAAATATTGAAAAACTGATATCGAAAAACTGATATTGAAAAACCGATATTGAAAAACCGATATTGAAAAACCTATATCGAAAAACTGATATTGAAAAACCGATATTGAAAAACCTATATCGAAAAACTGATATTGAAAAACCGATATTGAAAAACCGATATTGAATCCGATATTAGAACCGATATTCAAAAACCGATATTTGAGAACAAATATTGAAAAACTGATATTGAAAAACCGATATTGAAAAACTGATATTGAAAAACCGATATTGAAAAACCGATATTGAAAAACCGATATTGAAACCGATATTAGAACCGATATTGCAAAACCGATATTGCAAAACAAATATTGAAAAACTGATATCGAAAATCTGATATTGAGAAACTGATATTGCAAAACCTATATTGTTCTAAACCGATATTGAAAAACTGATATCGAAAAACTGATATTGAAAAACCGATATTGAAAAACCGATATTGAAAAACCTATATCGAATAACTGATATTGCAAAACCGATATTGAAAAACCGATATTGAATCCGATATTAGTACCGATATTCAAAAACCGATATTGAAAACCAAATATTGAAAAACCGATATTGAAAAACCGATATTGAAAAACAAATATTGAAAAACTGATATCGAAAAACCGATATTGAAAAACCGATATTGAAAAACTGATATCGAAAAACTGATATTGAGAAACTGATATCGAAAAACCGATATTGAAAAACCAATATCGAAAAACTGATATTGCAAATCCGATATTAGAACCGATATTGAAAAACCGATATTGTAAAGCAAATATTGAAAAACTGATATCGAAAAACTGATATTGAAAAACTGATATTGAAAAACCGATATTGAAAAACCGATATTGAAAAACCGATATTGAAACCGATATTAGAACCGATATTGAAAAACCGATATTGTAAAGCAAATATTGAAAAACTGATATCGAAAAACTGATATTGAAAAACAAATATTGAAAAACTGATATTGAAAAACCGATATTGAAAAACTGATATTGAAAAACCTATATCGAAAAACTGTTATTGCAAAACCGATATTGAATCCGATATTAGAACCGATATTCAAAAACCGATATTGGAGAACAAATATTAAAAAACTGATATTGAAAAACCGATATTGAAACCGATATTAGAACCGATATTGAAAAACCGATATTGAATCCGATATTGGAGAACAAATATTGAAAAACTGATATCGAAAAACTGATATTGAAAAACCGATATTGAAAAACCGATATTGAATCCGATATTAGAACCGATATTGAAAAACCGATATTGAAAAACAAATATTGAAAAGCCGATATTGAAAAACTGATATTGAATCCGATATTAGAACCGATATTGAAAAACCCATATTGGAGAACAAATATTGAAAAACTGATATTGCAAAACCGATATTGAATCCGATATTAGAACCGATATTGAAAAACCGATATTGTAAAGCAAATATTGAAAAACTAGTATCGAAAAACTGATATTGAAAAACCGATATTGAAAAACCGATATTGTAAAGCAAATATTGAAAAACTGATATCGAAAACTGATATTGAAAAACCGATATTGAAAAACCGATATTGCAAAACAAATATTGAAGAACTGATATTGAATCCGATATTAGAACCGATATTTAAAAACCGATATTTGGAGAACAAATATTGAAAAACTGATATCGAAAAACTGATATTGAAAAACCGATATTGAAAAACCGATATTGAAAAACCTATATCGAAAAACTGATATTGAAAAACCGATATTGAAAAACCGATATTGAATCCGATATTAGAACCGATATTGAAAAACCGATATTGAAAAACAAATATTGAAAAGCCGATATTGAAAAACTGATATTGAAACTGATATTAGAACCGATATTGAAAAACCTATATCGAAAAACTGATATTGAAAAACCGATATTGAAAAACCGATATTGAATCCGATATTAGAACCGATATTCAAAAACCGATATTTGAGAACAAATATTGAAAAACTGATATTGAAAAACCGATATTGAATCCGATATTAGAACCGATATTCAAAAACCGATATTTGAGAACAAATATTGAAAAACTGATATTGAAAAACTTATATCGAAAAACTGATATTGCAAAACCGATATTGAAACCGATATTAGAACCGATATTGAAAAACCGATATTGAAAAACCGATATTGAAAAACAAATATTGAAAAACTGATATTGAAAAACCGATATTGTAAAGCAAATATTGAAAAACTAGTATCGAAAAACTGATATTGAAAAACCGATATTGAAAAACCGATATTGTAAAGCAAATATTGAAAAACTGATATCGAAAAACCGATATTGAAAAACCGATATTGAAAAACTGATATCGAAAAACTGATATTGAGAAACTGATATCGAAAAACCGATATTGAAAAACCAATATCGAAAAACTGATATTGCAAATCCGATATTAGAACCGATATTGAAAAACCGATATTGTAAAGCAAATATTGAAAAACTGATATCGAAAAACTGATATTGAAAAACTGATATTGAAAAACCGATATTGAAAAACCGATATTGAAAAACCGATATTGAAACCGATATTAGAACCGATATTGAAAAACCGATATTGTAAAGCAAATATTGAAAAACTGATATCGAAAAACTGATATTGAAAAACTGATATTGAAAAACCGATATTGTAAAGCAAATATTGAAAAACTAGTATCGAAAAACCGATATTGAAAAACCGATATTTAAAAACAAATATTGAAAAACTGATATCGAAAAACTGATATTGAAAAACAAATATTGAAAAACTGATATTGAAAAACCGATATTGAAAAACTGATATTGAAAAACCTATATCGAAAAACTGTTATTGCAAAACCGATATTGAATCCGATATTAGAACCGATATTCAAAAACCGATATTGGAGAACAAATATTAAAAAACTGATATTGAAAAACCGATATTGAAACCGATATTAGAACCGATATTGAAAAACCGATATTGAATCCGATATTGGAGAACAAATATTGAAAAACTGATATCGAAAAACTGATATTGAAAAACCGATATTGAAAAACCGATATTGAATCCGATATTAGAACCGATATTGAAAAACCGATATTGAAAAACAAATATTGAAAAGCCGATATTGAAAAACTGATATTGAATCCGATATTAGAACCGATATTGAAAAACCCATATTGGAGAACAAATATTGAAAAACTGATATTGCAAAACCGATATTGAATCCGATATTAGAACCGATATTGAAAAACCGATATTGTAAAGCAAATATTGAAAAACTAGTATCGAAAAACTGATATTGAAAAACCGATATTGAAAAACCGATATTGTAAAGCAAATATTGAAAAACTGATATCGAAAAACTGATATTGAAAAACCGATATTGAAAAACCGATATTGCAAAACAAATATTGAAGAACTGATATTGAATCCGATATTAGAACCGATATTTAAAAACCGATATTGGAGAACAAATATTGAAAAACTGATATCGAAAAACTGATATTGAAAAACCGATATTGAAAAACCGATATTGAAAAACCTATATCGAAAAACTGATATTGAAAAACCGATATTGAAAAACCGATATTGAATCCGATATTAGAACCGATATTGAAAAACCGATATTGAAAAACAAATATTGAAAAGCCGATATTGAAAAACTGATATTGAAACTGATATTAGAACCGATATTGAAAAACCTATATCGAAAAACTGATATTGAAAAACCGATATTGAAAAACCGATATTGAATCCGATATTAGAACCGATATTCAAAAACCGATATTTGAGAACAAATATTGAAAAACTGATATTGAAAAACCGATATTGAATCCGATATTAGAACCGATATTCAAAAACCGATATTTGAGAACAAATATTGAAAAACTGATATTGAAAAACTTATATCGAAAAACTGATATTGCAAAACCGATATTGAAACCGATATTAGAACCGATATTGAAAAACCGATATTGAAAAACCGATATTGAAAAACAAATATTGAAAAACTGATATTGAAAAACCGATATTGTAAAGCAAATATTGAAAAACTAGTATCGAAAAACTGATATTGAAAAACCGATATTGAAAAACCGATATTGTAAAGCAAATATTGAAAAACTGATATCGAAAAACCGATATTGAAAAACCGATATTGAAAAACTGATATCGAAAAACTGATATTGAGAAACTGATATCGAAAAACCGATATTGAAAAACCAATATCGAAAAACTGATATTGCAAATCCGATATTAGAACCGATATTGAAAAACCGATATTGTAAAGCAAATATTGAAAAACTGATATCGAAAAACTGATATTGAAAAACTGATATTGAAAAACCGATATTGAAAAACCGATATTGAAAAACCGATATTGAAACCGATATTAGAACCGATATTGAAAAACCGATATTGTAAAGCAAATATTGAAAAACTGATATCGAAAAACTGATATTGAAAAACTGATATTGAAAAACCGATATTGTAAAGCAAATATTGAAAAACTAGTATCGAAAAACTGATATTGAAAAACCGATATTGAAAAACCGATATTGTAAAGCAAATATTGAAAAACTGATATCGAAAAACTGATATTGAAAAACCGATATTGAAAAACCGATATTGCAAAACAAATATTGAAGAACTGATATTGAATCCGATATTAGAACCGATATTTAAAAACCGATATTGGAGAACAAATATTGAAAAACTGATATCGAAAAACTGATATTGAAAAACCGATATTGAAAAACCGATATTGAAAAACCTATATCGAAAAACTGATATTGAAAAACCGATATTGAAAAACCTATATCGAAAAACTGATATTGAAAAACCGATATTGAAAAACCGATATTGAATCCGATATTAGAACCGATATTCAAAAACCGATATTTGAGAACAAATATTGAAAAACTGATATTGAAAAACCGATATTGAAAAACTGATATTGAAAAACCGATATTGAAAAACCGATATTGAAAAACCGATATTGAAACCGATATTAGAACCGATATTGCAAAACCGATATTGAAAACCAAATATTGAAAAACCGATATTGAAAAACCGATATTGAAAAACAAATATTGAAAAACTGATATCGAAAAACCGATATTGAAAAACCGATATTGAAAAACTGATATCGAAAAACTGATATTGAGAAACTGATATCGAAAAACCGATATTGAAAAACCAATATCGAAAAACTGATATTGCAAATCCGATATTAGAACCGATATTGAAAAACCGATATTGTAAAGCAAATATTGAAAAACTGATATCGAAAAACTGATATTGAAAAACTGATATTGAAAAACCGATATTGAAAAACCGATATTGAAAAACCGATATTGAAACCGATATTAGAACCGATATTGAAAAACCGATATTGTAAAGCAAATATTGAAAAACTGATATCGAAAAACTGATATTGAAAAACTGATATTGAAAAACCGATATTGAAAAACCGATATTGAAAAACCGATATTGAATCCGATATTAGAACCGATATTGAAAAACCGATATTGTAAAGCAAATATTGAAAAACTGATATCGAAAAACTGATATTGAAAAACTGATATTGAAAAACCGATATTGAAAAACCGATATTGAAAAACCTATATCGAAAAACTGATATTGAAAAACCGATATTGAAAAACTGATATTGAAAAACCTATATCGAAAAACTGTTATTGCAAAACCGATATTGAATCCGATATTAGAACCGATATTCAAAAACCGATATTGGAGAACAAATATTAAAAAACTGATATTGAAAAACCGATATTGAAACCGATATTAGAACCGATATTGAAAAACCGATATTGAATCCGATATTGGAGAACAAATATTGAAAAACTGATATCGAAAAACTGATATTGAAAAACCGATATTGAAAAACCGATATTGCAAAACAAATATTGAAGAACTGATATTGAATCCGATATTAGAACCGATATTGAAAAACCGATATTGGAGAACAAATATTGAAAAGCCGATATTGAAAAACTGATATTGAAACTGATATTGAAAAACCGATATTGAAAAACCTATATCGAAAAACTGATATTGAAAAACCGATATTGAAAAACCGATATTGAATCCGATATTAGAACCGATATTCAAAAACCGATATTTGAGAACAAATATTGAAAAACTGATATTGAAAAACCGATATTGAATCCGATATTAGAACCGATATTCAAAAACCGATATTTGAGAACAAATATTGAAAAACTGATATTGAAAAACTTATATCGAAAAACTGATATTGCAAAACCGATATTGAAACCGATATTAGAACCGATATTCAAAAACCGATATTGAAAAACCGATATTGAAAAACAAATATTGAAAAACTGATATTGAAAAACCGATATTGTAAAGCAAATATTGAAAAACTAGTATCGAAAAACTGATATTGAAAAACCGATATTGAAAAACCGATATTGTAAAGCAAATATTGAAAAACTGATATCGAAAAACCGATATTGAAAAACCGATATTGAAAAACTGATATCGAAAAACTGATATTGAGAAACTGATATCGAAAAACCGATATTGAAAAACCAATATCGAAAAACTGATATTGCAAATCCGATATTAGAACCGATATTGAAAAACCGATATTGTAAAGCAAATATTGAAAAACTGATATCGAAAAACTGATATTGAAAAACTGATATTGAAAAACCGATAT
>NW_027485905.1:0-29172 GCF_050908995.1 Andrena cerasifolii
ATATTGAAAAACCGATATTGCAAAACCGATATTGAAACCGATATTAGAACCGATATTGAAAAACAAATATTGAAAAACTGATATCGAAAAACTGATATTGAGAAACTGATATTGCAAAACCGATATTGTTCTAAACCGACATTGAAAAACCGATATTGTAAAGCAAATATTGAAAAACTGATATTGCAAAACCGATATTGAAACCGATGTTAGAACCGATATTGAAAAACCGATATTGAAAAACAAATATTGAAAAACTGATATCGAAAAACTGATATTGAGAAACTGATATTGCAAAACCGATATTGTTCTAAACCGATATTGAAAAACCGATATTGTAAAGCAAATATTGAAAAACTGATATCGAAAAACTGATATTGAAAAACCGATATTGAAACCGATATTAGAACCGATATTGAAAAACCGATATTGAGAAACAAATATTGAAAAACTGATATCGAAAAACTGATATTGAAAAACCGATATTGAAACCGATATTAGAACCGATATTGAAAAACCGATATTGAAAAACTGATATTGAAACCGATATTAGAACCGATATTGAAAAACCGATATTGAAAAACCTATATCGAAAAACTTATATCGAAAAACTGATATTGCAAAACCGATATTGAAACCGATATTAGAACCGATATTGAAAAACCGATATTGAAAAATCGATATTGAAAAACCGATATTGAATCCGATATTAGAACCGATATTCAAAAACCGATATTGGAGAACAAATATTGAAAAACTGATATTGAAAAAACTGATATTGAAAAACAAATATTGAAAAACCGATATTGAAAAACCGATATTGAAAAACTTATATCGAAAAACTGATATTGCAAAACCGATATTGAAACCGATATTAGAACCGATATTGTAAAACCGATATTGAAAAACAAATATCGAAAAACCGATATTGAAAAACCGATATTGAAAAACCGATATTGAAAAACCGATATTGAATCCGATATTAGAACCGATATTCAAAAACCGATATTGGAGAACAAATATTGAAAAACTGATATTGAAAAACCGATATTGAAAAACCGATATTGAAACCGATATTAGAACCGATATTCAAAAACCGATATTGGAGAACAAATATTGAAAAACTGATATTGAAAAACTGATATTGAAAAACCGATATTGAAAAACCGATATTGAATCCGATATTAGAACCGATATTCAAAAACCGATATTGGAGAAAAAATATTGAAAAACTGATATTGAAAAACCGATATTGAAAAACAAATATTGAAAAAACGATATTGAAAAACCGATATTGAAAAACTTATATCGAAAAACTGATATTGCAAAACCGATATTGAAACCGATGTTAGAACCGATATTGAAAAACCGATATTGAAAAACAAATATTGAAAAACTGATATCGAAAAACTGATATTGAGAAACTGATATTGCAAAACCGATATTGTTCTAAACCGATATTGAAAAACCGATATTGTAAAGCAAATATTGAAAAACTGATATCGAAAACTGATATTGAAAAACCGATATTGAAAAACCGATATTGAAAAACCGATATTGAAACCGATATTAGAACCGATATTGAAAAACCGATATTGAAAAACAAATATTGAAAAACTGATATCGAAAAACTGATATTGAAAAACCGATATTGAAACCGATATTAGAACCGATATTGAAAAACCGATATTGAAAAACTGATATTGAAACCGATATTAGAACCGATATTGAAAAACCGATATTGAAAAACCTATATCGAAAAACTTATATCGAAAAACTGATATTGCAAAACCGATATTGAAACCGATATTAGAACCGATATTGAAAAACCGATATTGAAAAATCGATATTGAAAAACCGATATTGAATCCGATATTAGAACCGATATTCAAAAACCGATATTGGAGAACAAATATTGAAAAACTGATATTGAAAAAACCGATATTGAAAAACAAATATTGAAAAACCGATATTGAAAAACCTATATCGAAAAACTGATATTGAAAAACCGATATTGAAACCGATATTAGAAACGATATTGAAAAACCGATATTGGAGAACAAATATTGAAAAACTGATATTGAAAAACCGATATTGAAAAACAAATATTGAAAAAACGATATTGAAAAACCGATATTGAAAAACCGATATTGAAAAACTTATATCGAAAAACTGATATTGCAAAACCGATATTGAAACCGATGTTAGAACCGATATTGAAAAACCGATATTGAAAAACAAATATTGAAAAACTGATATCGAAAAACTGATATTGAGAAACTGATATTGCAAAACCGATATTGTTCTAAACCGATATTGAAAAACCGATATTGTAAAGCAAATATTGAAAAACTGATATTGAAAAACCGATATTGAAAAACAAATATTGAAAAAACGATATTGAAAAACCGATATTGAAAAACAAATATTGAAAAACTGATATCGAAAAACTGATATTGAGAAACTGATATTGCAAAACCGATATTGTTCTAAACCGATATTGAAAAACCGATATTGGAGAACAAATATTGAAAAACTGATATTGAAAAACCGATATTGAAAAACAAATATTGAAAAAACGATATTGAAAAACCGATATTGAAAAACCGATATTGAAAAACTTATATTGAAAAACCGATATTGAAAAACCGATATTGAAACCGATATTAGAACCGATATTCAAAAACCGATATTGAAAACCAAATATTGAAAAACTGATATTGAAAAACCGATATTGAAAAACCGAGACTGAAAAACCTATATCGAAAAACTGATATTGAAAAACCGATATTGAATCCGATATTAGAACGGATATTGAAAAACCGATATTGTAAAGCAAATATTGAAAAACTGATATCGAAAAACTGATATTGAAAAACCGATATTGAAACCGATATTAGAACCGATATTGAAAAACAAATATTGATAAACTGATATCGAAAAACTGGTATTGAAAAACCGATATTGAAAAACCGATATTGAATCCGATATTAGAACCGATATTCAAAAACCGATATTGGAGAACAAATATTGAAAAACTGATATTGAAAAACCGATATTGAAAAACCGATATTGAAAAACCGATATTGAAACCGATATTAGAACCGATATTCAAAAACCGATATTGAAAACCAAATATTGAAAAACTGATATTGAAAAACCGATATTGAAAAACCGATACTGAAAAACCTATATCGAAAAACTGATATTGAAAAACCGATATTGAATCCGATATTAGAACGGATATTGAAAAACCGATATTGTAAAGCAAATATTGAAAAACTGATATCGAAAAACTGATATTGAAAAACCGATATTGAATCCGATATTAGAACGGATATTGAAAAACCGATATTGTAAAGCAAATATTGAAAAACTGATATCGAAAAACTGATATTGAAAAACCGATATTGAAACCGATATTAGAACCGATATTGAAAAACCGATATTGAAAAACAAATATTGAAAAACTGATACTGAAAAACCGATATTGAAAAACCTATATCGAAAAACTGATATTGAAAAACCGATATTGAAACCGATATTAGAACCGATATTGAAAAACCGATATTGAAAAACAAATATTGAAAAACTGATATTGAAAAAACCGATATTGAAAAACAAATATTGAAAAACCGATATTGAAAAACCGATATTGAAAAACTTATATCGAAAAACTGATATTGCAAAACCGATATTGAAACCGATATTAGAACCGATATTGAAAACCCGATATTGAAAAACAAATATTGAAAAACTGATATCGAAAAACTAATATTGAGAAACTGATATTGCAAAACCGATATTGTTCTAAACCCATATTGAAAGACCGATATTGAAACCGATATTAGAACCGATATTGAAAAACCGATATTGAATCCGATATTAGAACCGATATTGAAAAACCGATATTGTAAAGCAAATATTGAAAAACTGATATCGAAAAACTGATATTGAAAAACCGATATTGAAACCGATATTAGAACCGATATTGAAAAACCGATATTGAAAAACCAATATTGAAAAACTGATATCGAAAAACTGATATTGATAAACCGATATTGCAAAACCGATATTGAAACCGATATTAGAACCGATATTGAAAAACAAATATTGAAAAACTGATATCGAAAAACTGATATTGAGAAACTGATATTGCAAAACCGATATAGTTCTAAACCGACATTGAAAAACCGATATTGTAAAGCAAATATTGAAAAACTGATATTGAAAAACCGATATTGAAAAACCAATATTGAATCCGATATTAGAACCGATATTCAAAAACCGATATTGGAGAACAAATATTGAAAAACTGATATTGAAAAACCGATATTGAAAAACAAATATTGAAAAAACGATATTGAAAAACCGATATTGAAAAACCGATATTGAAAAACTTATATCGAAAAACTGATATTGCAAAACCGATATTGAAACCGATGTTAGAACCGATATTGAAAAACCGATATTGAAAAACAAATATTGAAAAACTGATATCGAAAAACTGACATTGAGAAACTGATATTGCAAAACCGATATTGTTCTAAACCGATATTGAAAAACCGATATTGTAAAGCAAATATTGAAAAACTGATATCGAAAAACTGATATTGAAAAACCGATATTGAAAAACCGATATTGAAACCGATATTAGAACCGATATTGAAAAACCGATATTGAAAAACAAATATTGAAAAACTGATATCGAAAAACTGATATTGAAAAACCGATATTGAAACCGATATTAGAACCGATATTGAAAAACCGATATTGAAAAACTGATATTGAAACCGATATTAGAACCGATATTGAAAAACCGATATTGAAAAACCTATATCGAAAAACTTATATCGAAAAACTGATATTGCAAAACCGATATTGAAACCGATATTAGAACCGATATTGAAAAACCGGTATTGAAAAATCGATATTGAAAAACCGATATTGAATCCGATATTAGAACCGAGATTGAAAAACAAATATCGAAAAACTGATATTGAAAAACCGATATTGAAAAACCGATATTGAATCCGATATTAGAACCGATATTCAAAAACCGATATTGGAGAACAAATATTGAAAAACTGATATTGAAAAACCGATATTGAAAAACCGATATTGAAAAACCGATATTGAAACCGATATTAGAACCGATATTGAAAAACCGATATTGAAAAACTGATATTGAAACCGATATTAGAACCGATATTGAAAAACCGATATTGAAAAAACTATATCGAAAAACTTATATCGAAAAACTGATATTGCAAAACCGATATTGAAACCGATATTAGAACCGATATTGAAAAACCGATATTGAAACCGATATTAGAACCGATATTCAAAAACCGATATTGAAAACAAATATTGAAAAACTGATATTGAAAAACCGATATTGAAAAACCGATATTGAAAAACCTATATCGAAAAACTGATATTGAAAAACCGATATTGAAACCGATATTAGAACCGATATTGAAAAACCGATATTGAAAAACCAATATTGAAAAACTGATATCGAAAAACTGATATTGATAAACCGATATTGCAAAACCGATATTGAAACCGATATTAGAACCGATATTGAAAAACAAATATTGAAAAACTGATATCGAAAAACTGATTTTGCAAAACCGATATTGAAACCGATATTAGAAACGATATTGAAAAACCGATATTGAAAAATCGATATTGAAAAACCGATATTGAATCCGATATTTGAACCGATATTCAAAAACCGATATTGGAGAACAAATATTGAAAAACTGATATTGAAAAAAGTGATATTGAAAAAAACTGATATTGAAAAACAAATATTGAAAAACCGATATTGAAAAACCGATATTGAAAAACTTATATCGAAAAACTGATATTGCAAAACCGATATTGAAACCGATATTAGAACCGATATTGAAAAACCGATATTGAAAAACAAATATCGAAAAACTGATATTCAAAAACCGATATTGAAAAACCGATATTGAATCCGATATTAGAACCGATATTCAAAAACCGATATTGGAGAACAAATATTGAAAAACTGATATTGAAAAACCGATATTGAAAAACCGATATTGAAACCGATATTAGAACCGATATTCAAAAACCGATATTGGAGAACAAATATTGAAAAACTGATATTGAAAAACTCATATTGAAACCGATATTAGAACCGATATTGAAAAACCGATATTGAAAAATCGATATTGAAAAACCGATATTGAATCCGATATTAGAACCGATATTCAAAAACCGATATTGGAGAACAATATTGAAAAACTGATATTGAAAAAACCGATATTGAAAAACAAATATTGAAAAACCGATATTGAAAAACCGATATTGAAAAACTTATAGCGAAAAACTGATATTGCAAAACCGATATTGAAACCGATATTAGAACCGATATTGAAAAACCGATATTGAAAAACAAATATTGAAAAACTGATATCGAAAAACTGATATTGAGAAACTGATATTGCAAAACCGATATTGTTCTAAACCCATATTGAAAAACCGATATTGTAAAGCAAATATTGAAAAACTGATATCGAAAAACTGATATTGAAAAACCGATATTGAAAAACCGATATTGAAAAACCGATATTGAAACCGATATTAGAACCGATATTGAAAAACCGATATTGAAAAACCGATATTGAATCCGATATTAGATCCGATATTCAAAAACCGATATTGGAGAACAAATATTGAAAAACTGATATTGAAAAAACCGATATTGAAAAACCGATATTGAAAAACCGATATTGAAACCGATATTAGAACCGATATTCAAAAACCGATATTGAAATCCAAATATTGAAAAACTGATATTGAAAAACCGATATTGAAAAACCGATACTGAAAAACCTATATCGAAAAACTGATATTGAAAAACTGATATTGAGAAACTGATATTGCAAAACCGATATAGTTCTATACCGACATTGAAAAACCGATATTGTAAAGCAAATATTGAAAAACTGATATTGAAAAACCGATATTGAAAAACCGATATTGAATCCGATATTAGAACCGATATTCAAAAACCGATATTGGAGAACAAATATTGAAAAACTGATATTGAAAAACCGATATTGAAAAACAAATATTGAAAAAACGATATTGAAAAACCGATATTGAAAAACCGATATTGAAAAACCTATATCGAAAAACTGATATTGCAAAACCGATATTGAAACCGATGTTAGAACCGATATTGAAAAACCGATATTGAAAAACAAATATTGAAAAACTGATATCGAAAAACTGACATTGAGAAACTGATATTGCAAAACCGATATTGTTCTAAACCGATATTGAAAAACCGATATTGTAAAGCAAATATTGAAAAACTGATATCGAAAAACTGATATTGAAAAACCGATATTGAAAAACCGATATTGAAACCGATATTAGAACCGATATTGAAAAACCGATATTGAAAAACTGATATTGGAACCGATATTAGAACCGATATTGAAAAACCGATATTGAAAAACCTATATCGAAAAACTTATATCGAAAAACTGATATTGCAAAACCGATATTGAAACCGATATTAGAACCGATATTGAAAAACCGATATTGAAAAATCGATATTGAAAAACCGATATTGAATCCGATATTAGAACCGATATTCAAAAACCGATATTGGAGAACAATATTGAAAAAACCGATATTGAAAAACAAATATTGAAAAACCGATATTGAAAAACCGATATTGAAAAACTTATATCGAAAAACTGATATTGCAAAACCGATATTGAAACCGATATTAGAACCGATATTGAAAACCCGATATTGAAAAACAAATATTGAAAAACTGATATCGAAAAACTAATATTGAGAAACTGATATTGCAAAACCGATATTGTTCTAAACCCATATTGAAAGACCGATATTGAATCCGATATTAGAACCGATATTGAAAAACCGATATTGTAAAGCAAATATTGAAAAACTGATATCGAAAAACTGATATTGAAAAACCGATATTGAAACCGATATTAGAACCGATATTGAAAAACCGATATTGAAAAACCAATATTGAAAAACTGATATCGAAAAACTGATATTGATAAACCGATATTGCAAAACCGATATTGAAACCGATATTAGAACCGATATTGAAAAACAAATATTGAAAAACTGATATCGAAAAACTGATATTGAGAAACTGATATTGCAAAACCGATATAGTTCTAAACCGACATTGAAAAACCGATATTGTAAAGCAAATATTGAAAAACTGATATTGAAAAACCGATATTGAAAAACCGATATTGAATCCGATATTAGAACCGATATTCAAAAACCGATATTGGAGAACAAATATTGAAAAACTGATATTGAAAAACCGATATTGAAAAACAAATATTGAAAAAACGATATTGAAAAACCGATATTGAAAAACCGATATTAGAACCGATATTCAAAAACCGATATTGAAAACAAATATTGAAAAACTGATATTGAAAAACCGATATTGAAAAACCGATATTGAAAAACCTATATCGAAAAACTGATATTGAAAAACCGATATTGAAACCGATATTAGAACCGATATTGAAAAACCGATATTGAAAAACCAATATTGAAAAACTGATATCGAAAAACTGATATTGATAAACCGATATTGCAAAACCGATATTGAAACCGATATTAGAACCGATATTGAAAAACAAATATTGAAAAACTGATATCGAAAAACTGATATTGAGAAACTGATATTGCAAAACCGATATAGTTCTAAACCGACATTGAAAAACCGATATTGTAAAGCAAATATTGAAAAACTGATATTGAAAAACCGATATTGAAAAACCGATATTGAATCCGATATTAGAACCGATATTCAAAAACCGATATTGGAGAACAAATATTGAAAAACTGATATTGAAAACCGATATTGAAAAACAAATATTGAAAAAACGATATTGAAAACCGATATTGAAAAACCGATATTGAAAAACTTATATCGAAAAACTGATATTGCAAAACCGATATTGAAACCGATGTTAGAACCGATATTGAAAAACCGATATTGAAAAACAAATATTGAAAAACTGATATCGAAAAACTGACATTGAGAAACTGATATTGCAAAACCGATATTGTTCTAAACCGATATTGAAAAACCGATATTGTAAAGCAAATATTGAAAACTGATATCGAAAAACTGATATTGAAAAACCGATATTGAAAAACCGATATTGAAACCGATATTAGAACCGATATTGAAAAACCGATATTGAAAAACAAATATTGAAAAACTGATATCGAAAAACTGATATTGAAAAACCGATATTGAAACCGATATTAGAACCGATATTGAAAAACCGATATTGAAAAACTGATATTGAAACCGATATTAGAACCGATATTGAAAAACCGATATTGAAAAACCTATATCGAAAAACTTATATCGAAAAACTGATATTGCAAAACCGATATTGAAACCGATATTAGAACCGATATTGAAAAACCGGTATTGAAAAAATCGATATTGAAAAACCGATATTGAATCCGATATTAGAACCGAGATTGAAAAACAAATATCGAAAAACTGATATTGAAAAACCCCGATATTGAAAAACCGATATTGAATCCGATATTAGAACCGATATTCAAAAACCGATATTGGAGAACAAATATTGAAAAACTGATATTGAAAAACCGATATTGAAAAACCGATATTGAAAAACCGATATTGAAACCGATATTAGAACCGATATTGAAAAACCGATATTGAAAAACTGATATTGAAACCGATATTAGAACCGATATTGAAAAAACCGATATTGAAAAAACTATATCGAAAAACTTATATCGAAAAACTGATATTGCAAAACCGATATTGAAACCGATATTAGAACCGATATTGAAAAACCGATATTGAAACCGATATTAGAACCGATATTCAAAAACCGATATTGAAAACAAATATTGAAAAACTGATATTGAAAAACCGATATTGAAAAACCGATATTGAAAAACCTATATCGAAAAACTGATATTGAAAAACCGATATTGAAACCGATATTAGAACCGATATTGAAAAACAAATATTGAAAAACTGATATCGAAAAACTGATTTTGCAAAACCGATATTGAAACCGATATTAGAAACGATATTGAAAAACCGATATTGAAAAATCGATATTGAAAAACCGATATTGAATCCGATATTTGAACCGATATACAAAAACCGATATTGGAGAACAAATATTGAAAAACTGATATTGAAAAAAGTGATATTGAAAAAACTGATATTGAAAAACAAATATTGAAAAACCGATATTGAAAAACCGATATTGAAAAACTTATATCGAAAAACTGATATTGCAAAACCGATATTGAAACCGATATTAGAACCGATATTGAAAAACCGATATTGAAAAACAAATATCGAAAAACTGATATTCAAAAACCGATATTGAAAAACCGATATTGAATCCGATATTAGAACCGATATTCAAAAACCGATATTGGAGAACAAATATTGAAAAACTGATATTGAAAAACCGATATTGAAAAACCGATATTGAAACCGATATTAGAACCGATATTCAAAAACCGATATTGGAGAACAAATATTGAAAAACTGATATTGAAAAACTCATATTGAAACCGATATTAGAACCGATATTGAAAAACCGATATTGAAAAATCGATATTGAAAAACCGATATTGAATCCGATATTAGAACCGATATTCAAAAACCGATATTGGAGAACAATATTGAAAAACTGATATTGAAAAAACCGATATTGAAAAACAAATATTGAAAAACCGATATTGAAAAACCGATATTGAAAAACTTATAGCGAAAAACTGATATTGCAAAACCGATATTGAAACCGATATTAGAACCGATATTGAAAAACCGATATTGAAAAACAAATATTGAAAAACTGATATCGAAAAACTGATATTGAGAAACTGATATTGCAAAACCGATATTGTTCTAAACCCATATTGAAAAACCGATATTGTAAAGCAAATATTGAAAAACTGATATCGAAAAACTGATATTGAAAAACCGATATTGAAAAACCGATATTGAAAAACCGATATTGAAACCGATATTAGAACCGATATTGAAAAACCGATATTGAAAAACCGATATTGAATCCGATATTAGATCCGATATTCAAAAACCGATATTGGAGAACAAATATTGAAAAACTGATATTGAAAAACCGATATTGAAAAACCGATATTGAAAAACCGATATTGAAACCGATATTAGAACCGATATTCAAAAACCGATATTGAAATCCAAATATTGAAAAACTGATATTGAAAAACCGATATTGAAAAACCGATACTGAAAAACCTATATCGAAAAACTGATATTGAAAAACTGATATTGAGAAACTGATATTGCAAAACCGATATAGTTCTATACCGACATTGAAAAACCGATATTGTAAAGCAAATATTGAAAAACTGATATTGAAAAACCGATATTGAAAAACCGATATTGAATCCGATATTAGAACCGATATTCAAAAACCGATATTGGAGAACAAATATTGAAAAACTGATATTGAAAAACCGATATTGAAAAACAAATATTGAAAAAACGATATTGAAAAACCGATATTGAAAAACCGATATTGAAAAACCTATATCGAAAAACTGATATTGCAAAACCGATATTGAAACCGATGTTAGAACCGATATTGAAAAACCGATATTGAAAAACAAATATTGAAAAACTGATATCGAAAAACTGACATTGAGAAACTGATATTGCAAAACCGATATTGTTCTAAACCGATATTGAAAAACCGATATTGTAAAGCAAATATTGAAAAACTGATATCGAAAAACTGATATTGAAAAACCGATATTGAAAAACCGATATTGAAACCGATATTAGAACCGATATTGAAAAACCGATATTGAAAAACTGATATTGGAAACCGATATTAGAACCGATATTGAAAAACCGATATTGAAAAACCTATATCGAAAAACTTATATCGAAAAACTGATATTGCAAAACCGATATTGAAACCGATATTAGAACCGATATTGAAAAACCGATATTGAAAAATCGATATTGAAAAACCGATATTGAATCCGATATTAGAACCGATATTCAAAAACCGATATTGGAGAACAATATTGAAAAACTGATATTGAAAAAACCGATATTGAAAAACAAATATTGAAAAACCGATATTGAAAAACTTATAGCGAAAAACTGATATTGCAAAACCGATATTGAAACCGATATTAGAACCGATATTGAAAAACCGATATTGAAAAACAAATATTGAAAAACTGATATCGAAAAACTGATATTGAGAAACTGATATTGCAAAACCGATATTGTTCTAAACCCATATTGAAAAACCGATATTGTAAAGCAAATATTGAAAAACTGATATCGAAAAACTGATATTGAAAAACCGATATTGCAAAACCGATATTGAAACCGATATTAGAACCGATATTGAAAAACCGATATTGAAAAACCGATATTGAAAAACTTATATCGAAAAACTGATATTGCAAAACCGATATTGAAACCGATATTAGAACCGATATTGAAAAACAAATATTGAAAAACTGATATCGAAAAACTGATATTGAGAAACTGATATTGCAAAACCGATATTGTTCTAAACCGATATTGAAAAACCGATATTGTAAAGCAAATATTGAAAAACTGATATCGAAAAACCGATATTGAAAAACCGATATTGAATCCGATATTAGAACCGATATTGAAAAACCGATATTGTAAAGCAAATATTGAAAAACTGATATCGAAAAACTGATATTGCAAAACCGATATTGAATCCGATATTAGAACCGATATTGAAAAACCGATATTGAAACCGATATTAGAACCGATATTCAAAAACCGATATTGAAAAACCGATATTGAAAAACAAATATTGAAAAACTGATATCGAAAAACTGATATTGAAAAACCGATATTGCAAAACCGATATTGAAACCGATATTAGAACCGATATTGAAAAACAAATATTGAAAAACTGATATCGAAAAACTGATATTGAGAAACTGATATTGCAAAACCGATATTGTTCTAAACCGATATTGAAAAACCGATATTGTAAAGCAAATATTGAAAAACTGATATCGAAAAACCGATATTGAAAAACCGATATTGAATCCGATATTAGAACCGATATTGAAAAACCGATATTGAAAAACCGATATTGAAAAACCTATATCGAAAAACTGATATTGAAAAACCGATATTGAAACCGATATTAGAACCGATATTGAAAAACCGAAATTGAAAAACAAATATTGAAAAACTGATATCGAAAAACTGATATTGAAAAACCGATATTGCAAAACCGATATTGAAACCGATATTAGAACCGATATTGAAAAACAAATATTGAAAAACTGATATCGAAAAACTGATATTGAGAAACTGATATTGCAAAACCGATATTGTTCTAAACCGACATTGAAAAACCGATATTGTAAAGCAAATATTGAAAAACTGATATTGCAAAACCGATATTGAAACCGATGTTAGAACCGATATTGAAAAACCGATATTGAAAAACAAATATTGAAAAACTGATATCGAAAAACTGATATTGAGAAACTGATATTGCAAAACCGATATTGTTCTAAACCGATATTGAAAAACCGATATTGTAAAGCAAATATTGAAAAACTGATATCGAAAAACTGATATTGAAAAACCGATATTGAAAAACCGATATTGAAACCGATATTAGAACCGATATTCAAAAACCGATATTGGAGAACAAATATTGAAAAACTGATATTGAAAAACTGATATTGAAAAACCTATATTGCAAAACCGATATTGAAACCGATATTAGAACCGATATTGAAAAACAAATATTGAAAAACTGATATTGAAAAAACCGATATTGAAAAACCGATATTGAATCCGATATTAGAACCGATATTCAAAAACCGATATTGGAGAACAAATATTGAAAAACTGATATTGAAAAACTGATATTGAAAAACCTATATTGCAAAACCGATATTGAAACCGATATTAGAACCGATATTGAAAAACAAATATTGAAAAACTGATATTGAAAAACCGATATTGAAAAACCGATATTGAAACCGATATTAGAACCGATATTCAAAAACCGATATTGGAGAACAAATATTGAAAAACTGATATTGAAAAACTGATATTGAAAAACCTATATTGCAAAACCGATATTGAAACCGATATTAGAACCGATATTGAAAAACAAATATTGAAAAACTGATATCGAAAAACTGATATTGAGAAACTGATATTGCAAAACCGATATTGTTCTAAACCGACATTGAAAAACCGATATTGTAAAGCAAATATTGAAAAACTGATATTGAAAAACCGATATTGAAAAACCGATATTGAATCCGATATTAGAACCGATATTCAAAAACCGATATTGGAGAAAAAATATTGAAAAACTGATATTGAAAAACCGATATTGAAAAACAAATATTGAAAAAACGATATTGAAAAACCGATATTGAAAAACCGATATTGAAAAACTTATATCGAAAAACTGATATTGCAAAACCGATATTGAAACCGATGTTAGAACCGATATTGAAAAACCGATATTGAAAAACAAATATTGAAAAACTGATATCGAAAAACTGATATTGAGAAACTGATATTGCAAAACCGATATTGTTCTAAACCGATATTGAAAAACCGATATTGTAAAGCAAATATTGAAAAACTGATATCGAAAACTGATATTGAAAAACCGATATTGAAAAACCGATATTGAAAAACCGATATTGAAACCGATATTAGAACCGATATTGAAAAACCGATATTGAAAAACAAATATTGAAAAACTGATATCGAAAAACTGATATTGAAAAACCGATATTGAAACCGATATTAGAACCGATATTGAAAAACCGATATTGAAAAACTGATATTGAAACCGATATTCGAACCGATATTGAAAAACCGATATTGAAAAACCTATATCGAAAAACTGATATCGAAAAACCGATATTGAAAAACCGATATTGAATCCGATATTAGAACCGATATTGAAAAACCGATATTGAAAAACCGATATTGAAAAACAAATATTGAAAAAACGATATTGAAAAACCGATATTGAAAAACCGATATTGAAAAACTTATATCGAAAAACTGATATTGCAAAACCGATATTGAAACCGATGTTAGAACCGATATTGAAAAACCGATATTGAAAAACCGATATTGAAACCGATATTAGAACCGATATTCAAAAACCGATATTGGAGAACAAATATTGAAAAACTGATATTGAAAAACTGATATTGAAAAACCTATATTGCAAAACCGATATTGAAACCGATATTAGAACCGATATTGAAAAACAAATATTGAAAAACTGATATCGAAAAACTGATATTGAGAAACTGATATTGCAAAACCGATATTGTTCTAAACCGACATTGAAAAACCGATATTGTAAAGCAAATATTGAAAAACTGATATTGAAAAACCGATATTGAAAAACCGATATTGAATCCGATATTAGAACCGATATTCAAAAACCGATATTGGAGAAAAAATATTGAAAAACTGATATTGAAAAACCGATATTGAAAAACAAATATTGAAAAAACGATATTGAAAAACCGATATTGAAAAACCGATATTGAAAAACTTATATCGAAAAACTGATATTGCAAAACCGATATTGAAACCGATGTTAGAACCGATATTGAAAAACCGATATTGAAAAACAAATATTGAAAAACTGATATCGAAAAACTGATATTGAGAAACTGATATTGCAAAACCGATATTGTTCTAAACCGATATTGAAAAACCGATATTGTAAAGCAAATATTGAAAAACTGATATCGAAAACTGATATTGAAAAACCGATATTGAAAAACCGATATTGAAAAACCGATATTGAAACCGATATTAGAACCGATATTGAAAAACCGATATTGAAAAACAAATATTGAAAAACTGATATCGAAAAACTGATATTGAAAAACCGATATTGAAACCGATATTAGAACCGATATTGAAAAACCGATATTGAAAAACTGATATTGAAACCGATATTCGAACCGATATTGAAAAACCGATATTGAAAAACCTATATCGAAAAACTGATATCGAAAAACCGATATTGAAAAACCGATATTGAATCCGATATTAGAACCGATATTGAAAAACCGATATTGAAAAACCGATATTGAAAAACCTATATCGAAAAACTGATATTGAAAAACCGATATTGAAACCGATATTAGAACCGATATTGAAAAACCGAAATTGAAAAACAAATATTGAAAAACTGATATCGAAAAACTGATATTGAAAAACCGATATTGCAAAACCGATATTGAAACCGATATTAGAACCGATATTGAAAAACAAATATTGAAAAACTGATATCGAAAAACTGATATTGAGAAACTGATATTGCAAAACCGATATTGTTCTAAACCGACATTGAAAAACCGATATTGTAAAGCAAATATTGAAAAACTGATATTGCAAAACCGATATTGAAACCGATGTTAGAACCGATATTGAAAAACCGATATTGAAAAACAAATATTGAAAAACTGATATCGAAAAACTGATATTGAGAAACTGATATTGCAAAACCGATATTGTTCTAAACCGATATTGAAAAGCCGATATTGTAAAGCAAATATTGAAAAACTGATATCGAAAAACTGATATTGAAAAACCGATATTGAAAAACCGATATTGAAACCGATATTAGAACCGATATTGAAAAACCGATATTGAAAAACAAATATTGAAAAACTGATATCGAAAAACTGATATTGAAAAACCGATATTGAAACCGATATTAGAACCGATATTGAAAAACCGATATTGAAAAACTGATATTGAAACCGATATTAGAACCGATATTGAAAAACCGATATTGAAAAACCTATATCGAAAAACTTATATCGAAAAACTGATATTGCAAAACCGATATTGAAACCGATATTAGAACCGATATTGAAAAACCGATATTGAAAAATCGATATTGAAAAACCGATATTGAATCAGATATTAGAACCGATATTCAAAAACCGATATTGGAGAACAAATATTGAAAAACTGATATTGAAAAAACTGATATTGAAAAACAAATATTGAAAAACCGATATTGAAAAACCGATATTGAAAAACTTATATCGAAAAACTGATATTGCAAAACCGATATTGAAACCGATATTAGAACCGATATTGTAAAACCGATATTGAAAAACAAATATCGAAAAACCGATATTGAAAAACCGATATTGAAAAACCGATATTGAATCCGATATTAGAACCGATATTCAAAAACCGATATTGGAGAACAAATATTGAAAAACTGATATTGAAAAACCGATATTGAAAAACCGATATTGAAACCGATATTAGAACCGATATTCAAAAACCGATATTGGAGAACAAATATTGAAAAACTGATATTGAAAAACTGATATTGAAAAACCTATATTGCAAAACCGATATTGAAACCGATATTGTAAAGCAAATATTGAAAAACTGATATTGAAAAACCGATATTGAAAAACCGATATTGAATCCGATATTAGAACCGATATTCAAAAACCGATATTGGAGAAAAAATATTGAAAAAACTGATATTGAAAAACCGATATTGAAAAACAAATATTGAAAAAACGATATTGAAAAACCGATATTGAAAAACCGATATTGAAAAACTTATATCGAAAAACTGATATTGCAAAACCGATATTGAAACCGATGTTAGAACCGATATTGAAAAACCGATATTGAAAAACAAATATTGAAAAACTGATATCGAAAAACTGATATTGAGAAACTGATATTGCAAAACCGATATTGTTCTAAACCGATATTGAAAAACCGATATTGTAAAGCAAATATTGAAAAACTGATATCGAAAACTGATATTGAAAAACCGATATTGAAAAACCGATATTGAAAAACCGATATTGAAACCGATATTAGAACCGATATTGAAAAACCGATATTGAAAAACAAATATTGAAAAACTGATATCGAAAAACTGATATTGAAAAACCGATATTGAAACCGATATTAGAACCGATATTGAAAAACCGATATTGAAAAACTGATATTGAAACCGATATTGAAAAACCGATATTGAAAAACAAATATTGAAAAAACGATATTGAAAAACCGATATTGAAAAACCGATATTGAAAAACTTATATCGAAAAACTGATATTGCAAAACCGATATTGAAACCGATGTTAGAACCGATATTGAAAAACCGATATTGAAAAACAAATATTGAAAAACTGATATCGAAAAACTGATATTGAGAAACTGATATTGCAAAACCGATATTGTTCTAAACCGATATTGAAAAACCGATATTGTAAAGCAAATATTGAAAAACTGATATCGAAAACTGATATTGAAAAACCGATATTGAAAAACCGATATTGAAAAACCGATATTGAAACCGATATTAGAACCGATATTGAAAAACCGATATTGAAAAACAAATATTGAAAAACTGATATCGAAAAACTGATATTGAGAAACTGATATTGCAAAACCGATATTGTTCTAAACCGATATTGAAAAACCGATATTGTAAAGCAAATATTGAAAAACTGATATCGAAAACTGATATTGAAAAACCGATATTGAAAAACCGATATTGAAAAACCGGTATTGAAACCGATATTAGAACCGATATTGAAAAACCGATATTGAAAAACAAATATTGAAAAACTGATATCGAAAAACTGATATTGAAAAACCGATATTGAAACCGATATTGAAACCGATATTAGAACCGATATTGAAAAACCGATATTGAAAAACTGATATTGAAACCGATATTAGAACCGATATTCAAAAACCGATATTGGAGAACAAATATTGAAAAACTGATATTGAAAAAACCGATATTGAAAAACAAATATTGAAAAACCGATATTGAAAAACCGATATTGAAAAACTTATATCGAAAAACTGATATTGCAAAACCGATATTGAAACCGATATTAGAACCGATATTGAAAAACCGATATTGAAAAATCGATATTGAAAAACCGATATTGAATCCGATATTAGAACCGATATTCAAAAACCGATATTGGAGAACAAATATTGAAAAACTGATATTGAAAAAACCGATATTGAAAAACAAATATTGAAAAACCGATATTGAAAAACCGATATTGAAAAACTTATATCGAAAAACTGATATTGCAAAACCGATATTGAAACCGATATTAGAACCGATATTGAAAAACTAATATTGAAAAACTGATATCGAAAAACTTATATTGAGAAACTGATATTGCAAAACCGATATTGTTCTAAACCCATATTGAAAAACCGATATTGTAAAGCAAATATTGAAAAACTGATATCGAAAAACTGATATTGAAAAACCGATATTGAAAAACCGATATTGAAAAACCGATATTGAAACCGATATTAGAACCGATATTGAAAAACAAATATTGAAAAACTGATATCGAAAAACTGATATTGAAAAACCGATATTGAAAAACCGATATTGAATCCGATATTAGAACCGATATTGAAAAACCGATATTGGAGAACATTTTTTGAAAAACTGATATTGAAAAACCGATATTGAAAAACCGATATTGAAAAACCGATATTGAAACCGATATTAGAACCGATATTCAAAAACCGATATTGAAAACCAAATATTGAAAAACTGATATTGAAAAACCGATATTGAAAAACCGATACTGAAAAACCTATATCGAAAAACTGATATTGAAAAACCGATATTGAATCCGATATTAGAACGGATATTGAAAAACCGATATTGTAAAGCAAATATTGAAAAACTGATATCGAAAAACTGATATTGAAAAACCGATATTGAAACCGATATTAGAACCGATATTGAAAAACAAATATTGAAAAACTGATATCGAAAAACTGATATTGAAAAACCGATATTGAAAAACCGATATTGAATCCGATATTAGAACCGATATTCAAAAACCGATATTGGAGAACAAATATTGAAAAACTGATATTGAAAAACCGATATTGAAAAACCGATATTGAAAAACCGATATTGAAACCGATATTAGAACCGATATTCAAAAACCGATATTGAAAACCAAATATTGAAAAACTGATATTGAAAAACCGATATTGAAAAACCGATACTGAAAAACCTATATCGAAAAACTGATATTGAAAAACCGATATTGAATCCGATATTAGAACGGATATTGAAAAACCGATATTGTAAAGCAAATATTGAAAAACTGATATCGAAAAACTGATATTGAAAAACCGATATTGAATCCGATATTAGAACGGATATTGAAAAACCGATATTGTAAAGCAAATATTGAAAAACTGATATCGAAAAACTGATATTGAAAAACCGATATTGAAACCGATATTAGAACCGATATTGAAAAACCGATATTGAAAAACAAATATTGAAAATCTGATATTGAAAAACCGATATTGAAAAACCTATATCGAAAAACTGATATTGAAAAACCGATATTGAAACCGATATTAGAACCGATATTGAAAAACCGATATTGAAAAACAAATATTGAAAAACTGATATTGAAAAAACCGATAATGAAAAACAAATATTGAAAAACCGATATTGAAAAACCGATATTGAAAAACTTATATCGAAAAACTGATATTGCAAAACCGATATTGAAACCGATATTAGAACCGATATTGAAAACCCGATATTGAAAAACAAATATTGAAAAACTGATATCGAAAAACTAATATTGAGAAACTGATATTGCAAAACCGATATTGTTCTAAACCCATATTGAAAAACCGATATTGAAACCGATATTAGAACCGATATTGAAAAACCGATATTGAATCCGATATTAGAACCGATATTGAAAAACCGATATTGTAAAGCAAATATTGAAAAACTGATATCGAAAAACTGATATTGAAAAACCGATATTGAAACCGATATTAGAACCGATATTGAAAAACCGATATTGAAAAACCAATATTGAAAAACTGATATCGAAAAACTGATATTGATAAACCGATATTGCAAAACCGATATTGAAACCGATATTAGAACCGATATTGAAAAACAAATATTGAAAAACTGATATCGAAAAACTGATATTGAGAAACTGATATTGCAAAACCGATATAGTTCTAAACCGACATTGAAAAACCGATATTGTAAAGCAAATATTGAAAAACTGGTATTGAAAAACCGATATTGAAAAACCGATATTGAATCCGATATTAGAACCGATATTCAAAAACCGATATTGGAGAACAAATATTGAAAAACTGATATTGAAAAACCGATATTGAAAAACAAATATTGAAAAAACGATATTGAAAAACCGATATTGAAAAACCGATATTAGAACCGATATTCAAAAACCGATATTGAAAACAAATATTGAAAAACTGATATTGAAAAACCGATATTGTAAAGCAAATATTGAAAAACCTATATCGAAAAACTGATATTGAAAAACCGATATTGAAACCGATATTAGAACCGATATTGAAAAACCGATATTGAAAAACCAATATTGAAAAACTGATATCGAAAAACTGATATTGATAAACCGATATTGCAAAACCGATATTGAAACCGATATTAGAACCGATATTGAAAAACAAATATTGAAAAACTGATATCGAAAAACTGATATTGAGAAACTGATATTGCAAAACCGATATAGTTCTAAACCGACATTGAAAAACCGATATTGTAAAGCAAATATTGAAAAACTGATATTGAAAAACCGATATTGAAAAACCGATATTGAATCCGATATTAGAACCGATATTCAAAAACCGATATTGGAGAACAAATATTGAAAAACTGATATTGAAAAACCGATATTGAAAAACAAATATTGAAAAAACGATATTGAAAAACCGATATTGAAAAACCGATATTAGAACCGATATTCAAAAACCGATATTGAAAACAAATATTGAAAAACTGATATTGAAAAACCGATATTGAAAAACCGATATTGAAAAACCTATATCGAAAAACTGATATTGAAAAACCGATATTGAAACCGATATTAGAACCGATATTGAAAAACCGATATTGAAAAACCAATATTGAAAAACTGATATCGAAAAACTGATATTGATAAACCGATATTGCAAAACCGATATTGAAACCGATATTAGAACCGATATTGAAAAACAAATATTGAAAAACTGATATCGAAAAACTGATATTGAGAAACTGATATTGCAAAACCGATATAGTTCTAAACCGACATTGAAAAACCGATATTGTAAAGCAAATATTGAAAAACTGATATTGAAAAACCGATATTGAAAAACCGATATTGAATCCGATATTAGAACCGATATTCAAAAACCGATATTGGAGAACAAATATTGAAAAACTGATATTGAAAAACCGATATTGAAAAACAAATATTGAAAAAACGATATTGAAAAACCGATATTGAAAAACCGATATTGAAAAACTTATATCGAAAAACTGATATTGCAAAACCGATATTGAAACCGATGTTAGAACCGATATTGAAAAACCGATATTGAAAAACAAATATTGAAAAACTGATATCGAAAAACTGACATTGAGAAACTGATATTGAAAAACTTATATCGAAAAACTGATATTGCAAAACCGATATAGTTCTAAACCGACATTGAAAAACCGATATTGTAAAGCAAATATTGAAAAACTGATATCGAAAAACTGATATTGAAAAACCGATATTGAAAAACCGATATTGAAACCGATATTAGAACCGATATTGAAAAACCGATATTGAAAAACAAATATTGAAAAACTGATATCGAAAAACTGATATTGAAAAACCGATATTGAAACCGATATTAGAACCGATATTGAAAAACCGATATTGAAAAACTGATATTGAAACCGATATTGAAAAACCGATATTGAAAAACAAATATTGAAAAAACGATATTGAAAAACCGATATTGAAAAACAAATATTGAAAAACTGATATCGAAAAACTGATATTGAGAAACTGATATTGCAAAATCGATATAGTTCTAAACCGACATTGAAAAACCGATATTGTAAAGCAAATATTGAAAAACTGATATTGAAAAACCGATATTGAAAAACCGATATTGAATCCGATATTAGAACCGATATTCAAAAACCGATATTGGAGAACAAATATTGAAAAACTGATATTGAAAAACCGATATTGTTCTAAACCGATATTGAAAAACCGATATTGTAAAGCAAATATTGAAAAACTGATATCGAAAAACTGATATTGAAAAACCGATATTGAAAAACCGATATTGAAACCGATATTAGAACCGATATTGAAAAACCGATATTGAAAAACAAATATTGAAAAACTGATATCGAAAAACTGATATTGAAAAACCGATATTGAAACCGATATTAGAACCGATATTCAAAAACCGATATTGGAGAACAAATATTGAAAAACTGATATTGAAAAACCGATATTGAAAAACAAATATTGAAAAAACGATATTGAAAAACCGATATTGAAAAACCGATATTAGAACCGATATTCAAAAACCGATATTGAAAACAAATATTGAAAAACTGATATTGAAAAACCGATATTGAAAAACCGATATTGAAAAACTGATATTGAAAAACCGATATTGAAAAACCGATATTGAATCCGATATTAGAACCGATATTCAAAAACCGATATTGGAGAACAAATATTGAAAAACTGATATTGAAAAACCGATATTGAAAAACAAATATTGAAAAAACGATATTGAAAAACCGATATTGAAAAACCGATATTGAAAAACTTATATCGAAAAACTGATATTGCAAAACCGATATTGAAACCGATGTTAGAACCGATATTGAAAAACCGATATTGAAAAACAAATATTGAAAAACTGATATCGAAAAACTGATATTGAGAAACTGATATTGCAAAACCGATATTGTTCTAAACCGATATTGAAAAACCGATATTGTAAAGCAAATATTGAAAAACTGATATCGAAAACTGATATTGAAAAACCGATATTGAAAAACCGATATTGAAAAACCGATATTGAAACCGATATTAGAACCGATATTGAAAAACCGATATTGAAAAACAAATATTGAAAAACTGATATCGAAAAACTGATATTGAGAAACTGATATTGCAAAACCGATATTGTTCTAAACCGATATTGAAAAACCGATATTGTAAAGCAAATATTGAAAAACTGATATCGAAAACTGATATTGAAAAACCGATATTGAAAAACCGATATTGAAAAACCGGTATTGAAACCGATATTAGAACCGATATTGAAAAACCGATATTGAAAAACAAATATTGAAAAACTGATATCGAAAAACTGATATTGAAAAACCGATATTGAAACCGATATTGAAACCGATATTAGAACCGATATTGAAAAACCGATATTGAAAAACTGATATTGAAACCGATATTAGAACCGATATTCAAAAACCGATATTGGAGAACAAATATTGAAAAACTGATATTGAAAAAACCGATATTGAAAAACAAATATTGAAAAACCGATATTGAAAAACCGATATTGAAAAACTTATATCGAAAAACTGATATTGCAAAACCGATATTGAAACCGATATTAGAACCGATATTGAAAAACCGATATTGAAAAATCGATATTGAAAAACCGATATTGAATCCGATATTAGAACCGATATTCAAAAACCGATATTGGAGAACAAATATTGAAAAACTGATATTGAAAAAACCGATATTGAAAAACAAATATTGAAAAACCGATATTGAAAAACCGATATTGAAAAACTTATATCGAAAAACTGATATTGCAAAACCGATATTGAAACCGATATTAGAACCGATATTGAAAAACTAATATTGAAAAACTGATATCGAAAAACTTATATTGAGAAACTGATATTGCAAAACCGATATTGTTCTAAACCCATATTGAAAAACCGATATTGTAAAGCAAATATTGAAAAACTGATATCGAAAAACTGATATTGAAAAACCGATATTGAAAAACCGATATTGAAAAACCGATATTGAAACCGATATTAGAACCGATATTGAAAAACAAATATTGAAAAACTGATATCGAAAAACTGATATTGAAAAACCGATATTGAAAAACCGATATTGAATCCGATATTAGAACCGATATTGAAAAACCGATATTGGAGAACATTTTTTGAAAAACTGATATTGAAAAACCGATATTGAAAAACCGATATTGAAAAACCGATATTGAAACCGATATTAGAACCGATATTCAAAAACCGATATTGAAAACCAAATATTGAAAAACTGATATTGAAAAACCGATATTGAAAAACCGATACTGAAAAACCTATATCGAAAAACTGATATTGAAAAACCGATATTGAATCCGATATTAGAACGGATATTGAAAAACCGATATTGTAAAGCAAATATTGAAAAACTGATATCGAAAAACTGATATTGAAAAACCGATATTGAAACCGATATTAGAACCGATATTGAAAAACAAATATTGAAAAACTGATATCGAAAAACTGATATTGAAAAACCGATATTGAAAAACCGATATTGAATCCGATATTAGAACCGATATTCAAAAACCGATATTGGAGAACAAATATTGAAAAACTGATATTGAAAAACCGATATTGAAAAACCGATATTGAAAAACCGATATTGAAACCGATATTAGAACCGATATTCAAAAACCGATATTGAAAACCAAATATTGAAAAACTGATATTGAAAAACCGATATTGAAAAACCGATACTGAAAAACCTATATCGAAAAACTGATATTGAAAAACCGATATTGAATCCGATATTAGAACGGATATTGAAAAACCGATATTGTAAAGCAAATATTGAAAAACTGATATCGAAAAACTGATATTGAAAAACCGATATTGAATCCGATATTAGAACGGATATTGAAAAACCGATATTGTAAAGCAAATATTGAAAAACTGATATCGAAAAACTGATATTGAAAAACCGATATTGAAACCGATATTAGAACCGATATTGAAAAACCGATATTGAAAAACAAATATTGAAAATCTGATATTGAAAAACCGATATTGAAAAACCTATATCGAAAAACTGATATTGAAAAACCGATATTGAAACCGATATTAGAACCGATATTGAAAAACCGATATTGAAAAACAAATATTGAAAAACTGATATTGAAAAAACCGATAATGAAAAACAAATATTGAAAAACCGATATTGAAAAACCGATATTGAAAAACTTATATCGAAAAACTGATATTGCAAAACCGATATTGAAACCGATATTAGAACCGATATTGAAAACCCGATATTGAAAAACAAATATTGAAAAACTGATATCGAAAAACTAATATTGAGAAACTGATATTGCAAAACCGATATTGTTCTAAACCCATATTGAAAAACCGATATTGAAACCGATATTAGAACCGATATTGAAAAACCGATATTGAATCCGATATTAGAACCGATATTGAAAAACCGATATTGTAAAGCAAATATTGAAAAACTGATATCGAAAAACTGATATTGAAAAACCGATATTGAAACCGATATTAGAACCGATATTGAAAAACCGATATTGAAAAACCAATATTGAAAAACTGATATCGAAAAACTGATATTGATAAACCGATATTGCAAAACCGATATTGAAACCGATATTAGAACCGATATTGAAAAACAAATATTGAAAAACTGATATCGAAAAACTGATATTGAGAAACTGATATTGCAAAACCGATATAGTTCTAAACCGACATTGAAAAACCGATATTGTAAAGCAAATATTGAAAAACTGGTATTGAAAAACCGATATTGAAAAACCGATATTGAATCCGATATTAGAACCGATATTCAAAAACCGATATTGGAGAACAAATATTGAAAAACTGATATTGAAAAACCGATATTGAAAAACAAATATTGAAAAAACGATATTGAAAAACCGATATTGAAAAACCGATATTAGAACCGATATTCAAAAACCGATATTGAAAACAAATATTGAAAAACTGATATTGAAAAACCGATATTGTAAAGCAAATATTGAAAAACCTATATCGAAAAACTGATATTGAAAAACCGATATTGAAACCGATATTAGAACCGATATTGAAAAACCGATATTGAAAAACCAATATTGAAAAACTGATATCGAAAAACTGATATTGATAAACCGATATTGCAAAACCGATATTGAAACCGATATTAGAACCGATATTGAAAAACAAATATTGAAAAACTGATATCGAAAAACTGATATTGAGAAACTGATATTGCAAAACCGATATAGTTCTAAACCGACATTGAAAAACCGATATTGTAAAGCAAATATTGAAAAACTGATATTGAAAAACCGATATTGAAAAACCGATATTGAATCCGATATTAGAACCGATATTCAAAAACCGATATTGGAGAACAAATATTGAAAAACTGATATTGAAAAACCGATATTGAAAAACAAATATTGAAAAAACGATATTGAAAAACCGATATTGAAAAACCGATATTAGAACCGATATTCAAAAACCGATATTGAAAACAAATATTGAAAAACTGATATTGAAAAACCGATATTGAAAAACCGATATTGAAAAACCTATATCGAAAAACTGATATTGAAAAACCGATATTGAAACCGATATTAGAACCGATATTGAAAAACCGATATTGAAAAACCAATATTGAAAAACTGATATCGAAAAACTGATATTGATAAACCGATATTGCAAAACCGATATTGAAACCGATATTAGAACCGATATTGAAAAACAAATATTGAAAAACTGATATCGAAAAACTGATATTGAGAAACTGATATTGCAAAACCGATATAGTTCTAAACCGACATTGAAAAACCGATATTGTAAAGCAAATATTGAAAAACTGATATTGAAAAACCGATATTGAAAAACCGATATTGAATCCGATATTAGAACCGATATTCAAAAACCGATATTGGAGAACAAATATTGAAAAACTGATATTGAAAAACCGATATTGAAAAACAAATATTGAAAAAACGATATTGAAAAACCGATATTGAAAAACCGATATTGAAAAACTTATATCGAAAAACTGATATTGCAAAACCGATATTGAAACCGATGTTAGAACCGATATTGAAAAACCGATATTGAAAAACAAATATTGAAAAACTGATATCGAAAAACTGACATTGAGAAACTGATATTGAAAAACTTATATCGAAAAACTGATATTGCAAAACCGATATAGTTCTAAACCGACATTGAAAAACCGATATTGTAAAGCAAATATTGAAAAACTGATATCGAAAAACTGATATTGAAAAACCGATATTGAAAAACCGATATTGAAACCGATATTAGAACCGATATTGAAAAACCGATATTGAAAAACAAATATTGAAAAACTGATATCGAAAAACTGATATTGAAAAACCGATATTGAAACCGATATTAGAACCGATATTGAAAAACCGATATTGAAAAACTGATATTGAAACCGATATTGAAAAACCGATATTGAAAAACAAATATTGAAAAAACGATATTGAAAAACCGATATTGAAAAACAAATATTGAAAAACTGATATCGAAAAACTGATATTGAGAAACTGATATTGCAAAATCGATATAGTTCTAAACCGACATTGAAAAACCGATATTGTAAAGCAAATATTGAAAAACTGATATTGAAAAACCGATATTGAAAAACCGATATTGAATCCGATATTAGAACCGATATTCAAAAACCGATATTGGAGAACAAATATTGAAAAACTGATATTGAAAAACCGATATTGTTCTAAACCGATATTGAAAAACCGATATTGTAAAGCAAATATTGAAAAACTGATATCGAAAAACTGATATTGAAAAACCGATATTGAAAAACCGATATTGAAACCGATATTAGAACCGATATTGAAAAACCGATATTGAAAAACAAATATTGAAAAACTGATATCGAAAAACTGATATTGAAAAACCGATATTGAAACCGATATTAGAACCGATATTCAAAAACCGATATTGGAGAACAAATATTGAAAAACTGATATTGAAAAAACCGATATTGAAAAACAAATATTGAAAAAACGATATTGAAAAACCGATATTGAAAAACCGATATTAGAACCGATATTCAAAAACCGATATTGAAAAC